>NW_028270144.1:103564398-103864398 GCF_037043375.1 Chiloscyllium plagiosum | reverse complement strand
CAAAAAGTATTCATTTAGTGTTTCCCCATATCCTCCAACTCCACGCACATCATTCCACCACTATGCTTGATTGGCCCTAATCTTACTCTAGTCATTCTTTAATTGCTGATATAGCTATAGAAAGCCTAAGGGTTTTCCTCGATCCTATCCACCAATTACTTCTGATGTCCCCTGCTGCAGTTTCTTAACTCTCTCTTTAGGTCTTTCCTGGCTAACTTGTAACTCTCAAGCACCCTAACTGAGCCATCACATCTCATCCTAACATCTTCTTCCTTTTGACAAGAGATTCAACTTGCTTAGTAAATCACAGCTCCCACGCTCGACAACTTCTTCTCTGCCTGACCAGTACACACTTAAGGACAAGCTCCTCATTTCAATTGTGCCCATTCCCTGCAGTTTCCTTCCCCATTCTATGCATCCCAATCTTGTCAAATCGCATCATAATAGCCTTTCACGCAGCTATAACTCTTACCCTTTCCATCACTACAGTAAACATAACCGAATTTAGGTCACTACCAAAGTGCTCATCTACTTCCAAATCTAATACCTACCCAGTTCCAAATCTAATGTGGCCTCGCCCCTTGCTGGCCTGTCCTCCTGCACACCTTGGACAAAAACTGACCCATCTAAAGTACTTGAACTATAGTATTCCCAGGCAATATTTGGAAAGTCACTGTCCTTGACTAACAGTGCCACACCACCCTTTTTTTACCATTTTCTTTGGTCTTACTGAAACATCTAAATCCCGGAACCTGCAATAACTATTCCTGCCTCTGCTCTACCCATGTCGCTGAAATGGCCACAACATCGAAATCCTAGGTACCAACCCATGCTGCAAGTTCACCCACCTTATTCCTGATGCTCTTGGCACTGAAGTGGACGTACTTCTTGCCTGCCGATACCTTCTTGCAATTTTGAAATCTTAGTTCTGACTTCACTCCTCTCATCCTCCCGTATACACGAACTACAACTTTGGTTCCCACCCCCTGCTGAATTAGTTTAAACCCACCCAAAGAGCATTAGCAAATACTCGCCTCAGGATATTGGTACCCCTTTGGTTCAGGTGAAGACCATCCTGTTTGTAGTGGTCCAACCTACCCCAGAAAGAGCCCCAATTATCCAGGAATCCAAAACCCTCCCTCCTGCATCATCCATGTAGCCACATGTTCAACTCCTCTCTCTCCCTATTCCTCACTTTGCTAGCACATGGCACAGGCAACAAACCAGAGACAACAACTCTGTTCTAGCTCTAAGCATCCACCCTAACTCCCTGAATCTCTGCTTTAAATCCCCATCTCTCTTCCTATCTACGTCTTTGGTGCCTATGTGGACCATTACTTGGGGCTGTCCCCCCACCCTCTCAAAGATCCCAAAAACACGATCAGAGACAGCACGAACCCTGGCACCTGGGAGGCAACACACCAAATGTCAGTCTCTCTCATTCCCACAGAACCTCCTGTCTGTCCCCCTAATTACGGAGTCCCCAATGACTAATGCTCTGCCCCTTCTGAGCAACACAGACATACTCTGTGCCAGAGACCTGTGCCCCATTTGCTTACCCCTGGTAAGTTATCCCACCCAACAGTATCCAAAACAGATTACTTGTTGAGGGGAACAGCCACAGGAGGTCCCTGCACTGCCTGTCGGTTCAGTTTCCGTCCCCTGACGGTAACCCATTTACCTTCTTCTTTTACCAGAGGTGTGATTACCACCTTGTAACTCCTCTCAATAACGCCCTCCACGTCCCAAACGATCCGAAGTTCATCCAGCTCCAGCTCCCTAACATGGTTTTCAAGGAGCTGGAGTTGGGTGCACTTCCCACAGATATAGTCAGCAGGGACACTACTAATGACCCTTATCTCCCACATTCTGCAGGAGGAACATTCAACTGCCCTAACCTCCATTCCCACTATTCTAAATGCCCAACAAAACTACTGAAAAACTAAATAAAAAACAGTACCATCACCTTACCAATTGGCACACAGAGCCTTTTTTTAGTTTTGATTAGAGGAGGAAGTTTACCTCCACCTAATGTTTGTATTCATTTATTGCCAAGACAGTTTGTCAAAGTTTTTTGTCTTGCACCCATCAGGACTATTCACAAGAATACCTTGACCAATCAAAGTCAACCTGCCTGGTTTAGAATTTAAACAAATTCTGGATGTTATTGGCAATAATCAGTAATTGGTACATTCTCCATGGCAATGCCTCTGTCAATCTCAGTACACTTGCCAACTCTGCTCTCATGAAACACAAATGTTGGTTCCCCTCAACTTCTTGCACATTGTCCTGAATGCAAGCTGTAAAGCTTCAGCAATATGTGTCTTTATTTAGCAGTATTCATACTGTACACACCCCATTTGGATGAGATAAGACAGGTTTTTGAAAAGCAACAACCTGTGGCCTTAGGATCTGCGAAGCAAGTGGAATGCAAAATACAACTAAAGTTAGGAAATTTATTAGGAATAGCTACCAAGAAGACGCAGTACCTGATTTAAGACTTTGCATAGAAATTAGAATACTTGACATTAATTTCACTTTCAGCAACTGGGTCACTCTTGAAAGTTCAGTATCTCCCCTACAACTACTCTACCTGCGAGATCTTAGAAAACTCAGTTATGTTACCCCTTCTAGAAGATGAGTACAGCATAGACCTAGGAAAGGAACTACATGGTCTTAAATATACTCAATGACCTGGCCGCCACAGTCTGTTGTGGCAATGAACCCCGTAGATTCACCACTCTCTGGATGAAGATGTTTCTCCTTTTCTCCATTATAAAAAGGTCTTCCTTTTACTCTAAGGCTCTGCCCTCAGGTCCTAAACTCTCCTACCAATGGAAGCATCTTCCCAACTTCTACTCTGCCCAGGCCATTTAGCATTCTGTATGTTTCAATTAGATCCCCCCATCATCCTTCTAAACTCCATCGAATATAAACCTAGAGTCCTCAAACGTTCCTCGTATATTAAGCTTTTCATTCCTGGGACCATTCTCATGAACCTCCTCTGAACACACGCCAGGGCCAATACATCCTTCCTGAGAAATGGGACCCCAAACTGCACACAATACTCCAAATGTGATTTGACCAGCACCTTATAGAGCCTCAGAAGTACAATGCTGCTTTTATATTCAGATCCTCTCAAAATAAATGGCATAATTGCATTTGCCTTCCTAACTACTGACTCAGCCTGCAAGTTTACCTTAAGAGAATCCTGGACTAGAACTCCCAAGTCTCTCTGCACTTCAGACTTCTGAATTTTCTCCCCATTTTGAAAACAGTCCATGTCTCTACTCTTCCTACCAAAATGCATGACCTCACACTTTCCCACGTTGTACTCCATCTGCCACTTCTTTGCCCACTTTCCTAACCTGTCCAAATCCTTCTGCAGCCTCCCTGCCTCCTCAATGCTACCTGTCCATCTACCTATCTTTGTACTGTCCACAAAGCTGGTCCTTTTTTCTAAGAGCAGTTCCATTTCTCAAGGATACTGTGTCCTTGGCTTTTTTTTTGAGAGGGGTCACAAAAAGTTCAGGCTCCAAAGCAACTCACTTGGTACAGAGATGAAAACAGTATTGGGAGGCCTTTTTGTTTATATGTAAACAGATGAGACTTTAGGCCAAAGCTTTTATGTTTTAGAAGTGACCTGTATAATGAAAGGGGAAATGGTCAATCCGGAAAGCTGAAGTCTTGTTTGAGTCAGTTCAACAGTGGGCTTTGTGGAAACAGGCTGCTAGACTCCCTCTCCTTCTGCCCTTCTAACTTTGACCTGTAAGCCTCTGTTTCATTTTACTGGGTTAAAGGGGTTTGTTTATTGGGACAGTTGCACGTACTTTTTAGAACAGCATAATAAAGTCTAGTTTGGCTAGAGACTTCTGTGGGTAGTATATACTCTGTTCTTTGTGTTTCATTCCATAATTTTGTGAATACATTTTTGTCTGTTTTAAAACTTGGTTGCGAACCTAGCTAACTTACTCCGGGTAACTTTCACTGTACACTTACCAAAACGAATTACAAAGTTACAGTCTGGACTGCCTGCTTAAAGATGTTTTGAGTGGTCTGGCCTAGTCCATAACAGTATCTTAGCCAGAAACTTAGCCAGAATGCCATCAGTTCCTTCATCTAGATCATTAACGTATAAAGTGAAAAGATGTGGTCACAACACTGCGGCTTGCGCAGCACCATTTGTCACCGGCTGCCATCTTGAGAAAGACCTTTTTGTCCCCACTTTCTGCTTTATGCCAGATAGCCAAGCTTCTATCCATGCTAGCACCTTCCCCCTGACACTATGGGCCCTTATCTTAGTCAGTAGCCTCCTATGTGGCACCTTGTCAAAGGCCTTCTTGAAATCTAGGTAGATAACATCGATTGGCTCTCCTTGGTCTAACCTGCTCATTACTTCCTCAAAGAATTCTAGCAGATTTGTCAGACATGACCTGCCTTTGATGAAACTATGCTGGTTTTGCCCTTTTTTAGCATATACTTCCAAGTATTCAGAAATCTCATCCCTCACAATGGATTCAAGGATCTTACCCTTGACCAAAGTTAGGCTAATCGGTCTGTAATTTTCCATCTTTTGCCTTACTCCCTTTTTTAACAGGGGTGTCATGTTAGCAATTTCCCAGTCCTTTGGGACCCTCCCTGATTCTAGCAATTCCTGAAAGATCACCACTAATGCCTTCAGTTTCTCTTCAGCTATCTCCCTTAGAACTCGGAGATGTAGTCCATCTGGTCCAGATCATTTATGCACCTTCAGACCATTCAGTTTTTCTAGCATCCTCTCCTTGGTGATGGCCACCATACTCATCTCTGCCCCCTCACTCTCTGAGATGTTTATGATATTACTCATGTCTTCCAATGTGAAGACTAATGTGAAGCAATTGTTCAGTTCCTCAACCATTTCTTTGTTCCCCATTACTATCTCTCCAACATCATTTTTCATTGGCCTAATGTCTGCTTTTGGCTCTCTTTTGCCCTTTACGTATCGAAAAAACTCTTACAATCTTCCTGCACATTACTGGCTAGTTTACCCTCAGATTTAATCTTCTCACTCCTTATTTCTTTTTTTGTTGCCCTCTGTTGGTCTTTGAAAGCTTTTCAATCCTCTGGTTTCCCATTATCCTTTGTCACATTATACGCTTCCATGCTATCCCTGGGTTCCTTAGTCAGTCATGGTTGCCTCATCCTCCCTGTACCATGTTTGTTTTTCCTTGAAATGAAGCTCTCCAGTGTTCACACCTCCATCCTTATGATGGAAGGTGGTCGCTTGTGGTGTAGCTGGGGGGCAGCTGCTATCCTGAAGAAGCTGTGCAGTGATAGTCCTAGGCCTGAGATTGTTCACTGTAACAAACACAACTAGCTTATTTTAACAGAACTAGTTCTGATGAAGGATAAACAATCTAAAACATTGATTCTCTCCTCAAAATTTTCCATTTTTTCAGATCTCCAGAATTTGCATTGTTTTACCTTTATATTTGGTGTAAGTCCAACCACTGTACAACCTCCCTCCCTCCCAATTATGCTAGGTCTCTTGATGCTATTTTTAGTCTTACTTTGAGGTAAAGATCAGCCATTCTCATTTCACTTTTTGAATTCAACTCTTTTATCCATGTCTGAACCAAGGCTGTAATGAAATCTGGAGTAAGAGATCCTGATAGAACTCAAATTGAACATAAAGGAGCTCTGCCTCTTGGTCAATTTGATGATTACACCTTTTTACCACTTTGCAGAGAATAGACTGATCAGGGATGTGGATAAAATGGATATGTACTGTGGACTTTTTGTGGACTGGACATAGCTGGGCAATTGCCAAACGCCAGACTGAGTGAAGGGATGGGATACAGACAGTAATTATATACAACTCATAAATGTGAAAGCAGGTCTAAAGTCTTAGGGATGAATCAATAAAAGGAGAGAGAATCAGTGAGAAATGGGGGAGGGGATAGAAGGATGAAAGGGCTGTCAGCAGTTGGAAGTTGGAATCAGTTGCTGGGGGAGATTGGAGGAAATCAGACGGTGGGGAGATGGGGACAGTGTGACATGGGAAGGTGAAATAAGCAGCTGGGGGCAAGTCAATGGTCAGGGTGGGGATTGGGGTAGGATGTGTTAAGGGGCACAATGAGCTTAGGAATCAGATGTGAGGACTGGGGTAAATCATTAAGTGGGGGTGGGGGGGGGGGGGTAAGTAGAGGGCAAGTGGGAGCAGAAGGGGGTATCAGTGAGCAGTCAGTGGCAGCCAGTGAGTGAAAGAGTGGGAAACGGATTAAAATACAGGCAAGGATTTCAGTGAGTGGGGATGGGGAGATTAGAGGGTGAGGAAGACTGTAAGCGTTTGGGGTCAATGATGAATGGTTGGGGAGTGTGAGTGAGGTGGTTGGTGGGATGTCATTGAGTGGTAGAGAAGAGGGAAGAAGGGGGGCCGCACCATCAAGGCCCGCCACTGTAGGTGTGTACGAACCTGAGTTTCCCAGTCCCTCTTCCTCGGTTCCTTTTCCCTGCGCCATGCGGTGAGGCCCTTTCTCTGGAATGTTCCGAGTTGCTCGAAGACCAGTTGTTAACAACGCGCGTGCCACGTCGCCACGTGCCCACACCTGCACGCGTCATCGCGTTTCGGGCACAAACTGACGTTTCCCGAGCGAGCGTTTCTGCACATGCGTAATAGCCCACCCTCCGCTCTAACCAATCCAAACACCGCCCCGCCCTTTAGCCCCTCTCTCGAGGGAGGAAAAGCAGGTACTTGCGCAACCGTTCTGTAGCAAGCACGGAATGCGCCTGCGCGAATTTAATTAAAATCCCGCCTTTTGGGAGCAATCGTCGATTCCCAATTTTTATTATGGATTTGTCCTGTTCGCATTATCATAGGTAGAAACTGCAAGAAAGGAAGGCGTTTTGTCCACGGACTGGGTAAAAAGACACTTGAAAGTACGAGGTGAATGTATTTGGGGGAACAGAAGCGAAGCGGGAAAATGCGCAATAAATAAAAGCTAAGTACTGCGGATGACGGAAACGTGAAATAAGTACAGAAAGAAAGTGCTGGACTTTTGGAAAACGAGGATGAAGAAGTTGTAATATGTAACAAAGTAGTAGTGAAGGAACTGAGTAGGTACTTTGCATTATTCTTCACCGTAGGAGATGCCTGTAACATACCAGAACTTCAAGAGGATTCAGGGGCAGAGGCGAGTGTAGTGGTCATCACTAAGGAGATGGTGCTGGCGAAGCTGAAAGGTCTGTTGGTGGATAAATCGCCCAGATCCGACGGACTGCACTTCAGAGTTCTGACTGAGATAGCTGAGGAGATTGTAGTGGCATTGGTGGTGATCTATCAGGAATGACTACAGTCAGGCAGGTTCTCGGAGGACAGAAAAATGTCAATTTTTTTAAGAAGGGAGGGAGGCAGAAGACAAGAAATGATAGGCTGGTTAGCTTGACCTCAGTCTTTGGTAAGATTTTACAGTCTGTTAAAGATGAGATTATTTGGGAGTGCATGGTTAAATAGCGCTGAATTAGCGTGGCTTTGTTAAGGGGACATCATACCTGACAAATCTGTTAAGAATTATTTGAGGAGGCAACAAGCAAGTTAGACAAAAGAAAGACGGGATGTGATCTATTTAGATATCCAGAAGGCATTTGACAAGATGCCACACAGGAGGCTGCTAAATAAGAAAAGAATCTGTGCTATTAGGGGCAAGGCACTGGCATGGATAAAGAATTGGCTGGCTGGCAATAGGCAGAGAGTAGGGATAAAGGGGCATTTTTCAGGGTGACATCCAATGACTAGTGGAATTCTGCAGGGGTCAGTGTTAGGAACACAACTATTCACCTTATATATAGTGATATAAATGAAAGAATTTAGGGCATTGTTGCTGAGTTTGCAGATGACAAAGATAATGAAGAGACAGGAACTAAGAATGCTGTAGAAGGACTTGAACAGGCTGTTTGAGTGAGCAAAGAAGCAGCAGATGGTATATTTTCTCAATGGGGAATGACGTTGGAAATCTGAAGCACAAAGGAACCTAGTTGTCCTAGTTCAGGATTCTATTAAGAATAACATAAGCAATTGCAATGTTAGCATTCATTTTAAGAGGGCTAGAATACAAGAGCAGGGATGCACTTGTGTCGCCATAGTCTTGCCAGACCATAGGGGCTGCCTTCTCATTAGAGAGAAGTGACTGATGGTGATTTAACCTGAGGGCCACCAGTCCTCAGGCTAGGAAAGAGCTTGAGAAGGAGAGTCCTTCATGGTAATCTTAAACCAGTGATGGGTATTGAACTCACGCTGTTGGCATCACACTGCTCTGCAAAGCAACAATCAAGCTAACTGAGTTAAACTGATTCACCTCAGGGATGCACTGCTGAAACTGCAAATCAACAGAAAACAGTTTGAGACAACTGCCACAAATGAGTTAACCTAATGAAATCTGGGACAGGTAATCAATGATCCCTTTTAATTTTGAATTAGTAAGTTAATTTAAGATATGATGGTGTTGGCCTGGGGTGGACAAAGTTAAAAATCTCACATCACCACTAGGTTATAGTCCAACAAGTTTATTTAGAAGTACAAGCTTTCGGAGTGCTGCTCCTTTGTCAGCTAGCTACCTGATGAAGAAGCAGTTCTCCGAAAGCTTGGACTTCAAAGTAAACCTGTCGGACTATAACCTGGTGTTGTGTGACTTCTAAATTTAAGATATGGCAGAGAAGTTCAGCTTTGTGTGGTATGCAGGAGGTCTTGGACCACTAGTGGCAATCTGAATGACCCATATGATTAGATTAGATTACTTACAGTGTGAAAACAACACCCTTCGACCCAACAAGTCCACACCGACCCGCCGAAGCGCAACCCACCCAGACCCATTCCCCTACATTTACCCCTCCACCTACCACTACGGGCAATTTAGCATGGCCATATCTGCAGAAAATGCCATTCACATGATCGACTTAAGTGCTGTGCTTTGGAGTTTGAGCATTGGAAACTGAAAGCTATGTTGAAGTGCAAAAAACTGCAAATGCTGGAAATTAGAAATTGATGTAAAAATTCAACATGTCAGGTAGCATCTGTGGAAAGAAAGCAGAATTAACGTTTCAGGTCCAGTGACTCTTCTTCAAAAATTTTTCCAGCAATTTTTGATTTTGTTTCTGACTTCCAGCATCTACAGTTCTTTGTTACTTTTTGGCGATGTGAACAGGAACACATTTACTCATAGATACCTTGTAGCTTAAGAATGTGAAGTTTGAGAAGGAATAAGTGACCACCAGTCAGAAGAAGGGAGGTAGGCATACAGCCAGAAAACCTATAAGAGCACATCTCACTCAGAACCAATTTTTCTGTGTTGAAAAATGTTGAGGGTGATGTTCCTCTGGGGGTTGTAGCCAGAGTCTGCTTGCACAAGCGGAGGTGAAAGACAAAGAGCAATAGTGGTGGGAAACTCAATAATGAAGTGTACAGAGCGGCATTTTTGCAGCTGCAGATGCAACTCCAGGATGGTAAATTGACTCTCTGGGGGCTAGGCCAAGGGTGTCACTGATTGGCTACAGGGCATTTTGAAGAGGTGGGCAAATAGTCAGGTTGTGCTTCATATTGGCACAAAAGGGTTAGTATGCTGCAGCAAACTTTAGGTAGCAGGTTGCAAGCAGAACTCAAAAGTTATATTCTCTGGTGTATTACTGGTGTCCCGCTAGTGAATATAGAAATAGACAGACAGTGCAAATGAATTTGTGGCTGAAGAGTTGTACCATGAGGGAGGGTTTAGATTCCTGGTTCACTGGTTCCATTTCTGGGAATGGTAGGACCTGTCCAAGCCAGGTTACACCTAAACTGCAATGACACCAGCAGAGGGTTTGCTGGTGCTTTTAGTGGGGGAATTAATTTGGCAAGGAAGCGAAATATGGAGTGGAGTGAAGTAAGGGCTGCTGCACAGAAATGTAGAAGAAAAATCGAAACCGTGTGGAAGCCAGTGCATATCCAGTCAATTTAAGGCATAAGGGAACATAGCAAGACCTGATAGCATTTATTTTATCACAGGAAATCTTGCAACAAAGGAAGATGAGTTGAGGGTGCTGATTAACAAATGTGGATATGATATTATTGCTATCCTGAAAAGAGCTAGACATAGTAGCATAAATTCTCCAAATAGAAAGGGTGCAGAAGAGATTTACAAGGATGTTACTGGGACTGGGGGGTTTGACTTATAAAGACGCTGGATAGTCTGGGATTTTTTTTTGGAGTGTAGGAGGTTATGGGGTGACCTTTAAAGGTTTAAAAGACAATGACTCCGCAACATTTAAGTTTGAAGAGCTTTAGGGCAAGTTTCACTATAGCTAACAGATACTGCCTCAGGCAAAAGGCTTTTAAGTTTAAAAAAAAACACTTGTACAATGAAAGGAGAGTACCAGTGCTCCCAGCTTTGCTTTCTCTGGTTTGCAAGCAGGAGAAAGTGAGGACTGCAGATGCTGGAGATCAGAGCTGAAAAATGTGTTGCTGGAAAAGCGCAGCAGGTCAGGCAGCATCCTAGGAGCAGGAGAATCGACGTTTTGGGCATAAGCTCTTCTTCAGGAATGAGAAAGGTGTGCCAAGCAGGCTAAGATAAAAGGTAGGGAGGAGGGACTTGGGAGAGGGGTGTTGGGAATGCGATAGGCGAAAGGAGGTTAAGGTGAGGGTGATAGGCCGGAGAGGGGGTGGGGCGGAGAGGTCGGGAAGAAGATTGCAGGTCAAGAAGGTGGTGCTGAGTCTGAGGGTTGGGACTGAGATAAGGTGGGGGGAGGGGAAATGAGGAAGCTGGAGAAATCTGCATTCATCCCTTGTGGTTGGAGGGTTCCTAGGCGGAAGATGAGGCGCTCTTCTTCCAGTCGTCGTGTTGCCATTGTCTGGCGATGGAGGCGGCCAAGGACCTGCATGTCCTTGGCGGAGTGGGAGGGAGAGTTAAAGTGTTCAGCCTCGGGGCGGTTGGGTTGGTTGATGCGGGTGTCCCAGACGTGTTCTCTGAAACGTTCCGCAAGTAGGCGTCCTGTCTCCCCAATGTAGAGGAGGCCACATCGGGTGCAGCGGTTGCAGTAAATGATGTGTGTGGAGGTGCAGGTGAACTTGTGACGGATATGGAAGGATTCCTTGGGGCCTTGGAGGGAAGTGAGGTGGGAGGTATGGGTGCAAGTTTTGCATTTCTTGCGGTTGCAAGGGAAGGTGCCGGGAGTGGAGGTTGGGTTGGTGGGGGGTATGGACCTGACGAGGGAGTCGGGGAGGGAGTGGTCTTTCCGGAACGCTGATAGGGGAGGGGGGGGAAATATATCCTTGGTGGTGAGGTCTGTTTGGAGGTGGCGGAAATGACGAGGGATGATACGATGTATCTGGAGGTTGGTGGGGTTTTAGGTGAGGACCAATGGGGTTCTGTCCTGGTGGCGATTGGAGGGGCGGGGTTCAAGGGCGGAGGAGCGGGAAGTGGAGGAGATGTGGTGGAAAGCATTGGTGGTTAGCAAGCAGCTGTGTTTTAAAGCTGCTGAACCGAAAGAAGCAGGTCCATGCTGGTACACTCTTTCTGACTTTCCTCTTGCAAAACCCTGTGTTTGATTTTACCTTTTGTGCCAAGTGGTATTTACAGGGATTGTGGCAAGTATTTGGAACAGCATCATTAAATTGGTATAGTCTGTTGGGTTTTCGGATAGGATAAATTATTCTGTATTCTGTTCTCTTTTGTTTGTGTTTGATTAAGTAATCTTGTGAATAAATTCTGTTTAGTTTAAAACTACGTGGTTTGACCACCAGCATCTCTCCTGGAATATCCACTATACACCTGCTTAAAACAACTAGCAAAGTTCGGGTCTGGGCCACTTGTTCTTAAAATGTCTTGAGGATGCCTGGCTTGGTCCATAATGGTATGTGGAATTAATTGCCAGAAGAAGTGGTAGATGTCGGTACAGTTACAACATTTAAGAAATTTTGACAGGTACTTGAAAAGAAAAGGTTTAAAGGGATATGGGCCAAATGCAGGCAAATAGTATTGTTTAGTTTGGGGAAACTTGGCCAAAGTGGACCAAGGGGTCTGTTTCCATGCTGTATGTCGATGACGCTAATTACTGCAATAAGTATGATACTTTAAAAGACTTTTCAATTGCGACCATATCAATTGAGAACCTAAGAAGAATATACCAAAGACCCCAAGTCAGGGATATATTAGCTACTGTCGAATGGCGAAGCAGACTCTGTTCGAATGGCCTAATTCTGCTCCTGTATGTTATAGTCTTGTACAGAAGGACAGATATGCTGTCAAATTTCAGAAGTATAAAAATAATAGGGCAATAAGTAGAAATGTCAATGGTGAGTATTTTGTGAAAGTGACAATAATTCAGTAAGATTTAAAATTATTATGGAAAGGATAACATTGGACCGAATTGGGTGAAAGCTAACTATAAATTAAAAAAAATTCAGGATCTGGCCAAAATGGACTTGGAGCAACATAAGAGGTACGGGTGTTACTTAAATTGGAAATTGAGAGTGCAGGGTTGAAAAATGTGATGCTGGAAAAACACAGCAGTCCTGAAGAAGGGCTTACGCCCAAAACGTCGATTCTCCTGCTCCTCGGATGCTGCCTGGCCTGCTGTGTTTTTCCAGCATCAGATTTTTCAACTCTTAATTCCAGCATCTGCAGTCCTCACTTTCTCCTAATTGAGACCGCAGGGCCAACATGTTCTGTAATGGCGATAAGGAGGAGAAAATAAGCCCGGGAACCTTAAATGTCTATTAACATTTCAGTATTCAATACGGAAGAAAAGGGAAACTGTTGGTAGAAGCCTCAGGAAAGAAGGGCCATATAAAAATAAATTAGGAGAGTGAAGAGGGGCATGAGAAAACACTGGTGGGTGAAAGGTATTTTCTAAATGTATTAGAGACAAGATGATAACCAAGGAAAGAATAGGGCCCATTAGAGACAAAAGTAGCAACATGTGTGGAGCCAAAAGATGGACGTGACGTGTTAAACGATTGCTTTGTATCTGTATTCACAATAGAGAAGAACGATCTAAGTATAGAAATCGGGGAGGTGGTGGATCCTGTGATAAACTTAAATAAATTATCATAGAGAGAGGTGGTTAGACTGGTTTTAGCTGCCTTAAATTTGGATAAGTCCCCAATCCAACATGATGTATCCTTGACTGCCAAGACAGGCAAGGGATGATATTGCAGGGGCCTTGACATTAATTTTCAAATCCTCTCTGGGCGCAGGAAAGCTGCCATAGGATTGGGAGACAGTTATCCTTAGTAGCCACACACGCAGACAACAAGCAACATGAATTCGCCTGGGACAACACTACTATCATAGGGCAAACCAGACAGAGAACAGCCAGGGAATTCCTAGAGGCATGGCATTCATCCACAAACTCCATCAACAAACACATCGACCTGGACCCAATATACCAACCACTACAGCGGACAGCTGAAACTGACAACCGGAAGCGGCAGGGACAGACCACTATAAACACCGGAGGAAACATCAAAGAAGTGCTTCGCAGGAGGCTCCCAAGCACTGATGATGTCACCTAGCCAGGGGACGAAACGTTTGCAACAAAACCTTCCAGCTCGGCGAACAGAACCACAGCAACGAGCACCCGAGCTACAAATCTTCACACAAATTTTGAACAGTTTATCTGTGCCATTATTCAAAAAGCAAACCAGGGAACTACAGGCCAGTGAGTCTACACCAGTGGTCAGAAAACTGGGGGACAGAACTTATTCCCACTGCACAATGGATAGAAGTCACCTATTTCTGTTAGCAGAGATCAGTAGCCAAGGAGTACAGATCTAAGGTAACTGGTAGAAAGATAGAGGGGAATTGATTATTGTTTTTACTCAAAGATAGTGGGCTCTATAATTTACTGTCAGAAAGGATGAAATCCTTATTACATTTCAAATTAAGCAGTTTGATATGCACTCAAGATGCTGTAACCTACACGGTAATAACCACAAGAGTTGGAAGGTGGTAATAGACTAGATAGCTTTTTTTTTGTCAGTGCAATCACAATGGGCCGATTTACATTTCTATTACTCAATGAGAAGACTGTTCAAATGTTAAGGAAAAAAAATGTTATGCTCCTACCAGATACAGAGGCAAAAAATCCCATCTCCTCAATGGCAGCTCTCAAGTCCTCAGAATTTGTTAGTGTTGGATCGAAGTAGATTGTCCCCTTCTTTTTTGCTAAGGATACTTTGATCAATTTTACACCTTTCCGTTCAGAGATCGTCTTCTCGATAGACTGTACACAAGAATGGCATGTCATTCCTTCAATACTAATCACTGTAATGCCGGCAGGGATTTCAAAGTGCTTTTCAGTATCACAGTTCGGTTGATGTGGTAAGTGTGTAACTGGAATTAATAAAGTTTCGTTTTCTATTTCCAAGTCAGTTGGAAGATAAACTTTAAAGTTTCCTGGTGGGAGAGCTTCAATCTCTAATTTTAATGATGCTGGATCAGTCAAGATCGAATCATACGTCACAATAGCATTTTTCTTCTCGAAGGATACCTTGATGCTCTGTACACCTGGGAGTTCTCTGATATTTCCTTCAATATTTGCAACACAAGATTTGCAATGCATTTCTTCTACCTGAAAAACTACAGTCGCAAAGTTATGGATAACACTTGGCAGTTTGTCATTGGATATCCCGTTTTTACTTTCCTTATCCTGTGAATCTGTAGATTTGATCATATCAAGTTTTAGAGAAGCTGGTCTGGCCTTGATTCTGGCTTGAAAACCCAACTCATTAATTTGGTTTCTGAGCTGTTCTGCTTGAATCACATGTGGCTGGTACACAATAATGGCATCTTGTTTGTTAAGGGAGACCTTAATTCGGTTTACACCTTGCAATTTGCTCATTTTGCCTTCAATTGTGCTAACACATGAATAACATGTCATGCCTTCCACTTTCATCTTCACCATAGCTTCAACTGGTAAGGGAATTTTCCTCTCAAGTAAAGGTCCATTTTGATTAGTGAGAATTGCTTCAAAGCCCATGTCATCAATTGTCTCACATATCTGCTGAGAGCTGATTATTGTCGGAATGTACTTTACCATTGCATTCTTATGTTCAAGAGACACTTTAATGCTAACAACACCTTTCTCTTTGGAAATTTGGCTCTCTATTGACTGTACACATGATTGGCAAGTCATGCCCGCAATACTGATATGGGTAGTGCTGGTATGTGAGGTGCTGATATCAACTGGTAGAGGGAATAGTTCACTCAGGCTGGCTTCAAATCCAACATTATCGAAAGCATATCGCGAAGATTCAGAGCTTCGGTTAGCAGGACTGTACACCAGAGTGCCATTATATTTCTCCAAAGGCACCTGAAAACAAAATGATTCAAGGTTATTTTTATAATCTCAAAATAATTTTTTTTCAAATTGAAGAAGGGGTGGTGAACCATCTTGTTTTGGAGAAAGACAATCCCAGGAGATTAACTCCTGCCTATAGCAGATGGTAATGACATCACTGCTGGTATAGGTGCTGCAGTCAGGTCAATGATGCGTGTAAATGACCCCCCACAGCACTGAAGGGAGAATTGTGGAAAATCTGTGATTGGCAGGAACAGTATAACACTTCTCTTCCTCCTTGTCTACAAGTAACATTTTTAAAAAGTTAAATACCTATGCATTGCACTGACATGTGGACCTTTTTTGTGTCCCACGTCCTAGTAGGCCCATGGCCTACTGATTCAACGCTAACAGATTTCTACTCAAAAACTAACACTAGTAGTAGAATAATAGATATATTCTGGTTTATTTAATTACCACTGTACTTTCCTTCCAATGTAATAATTCCTCAGTGTTGTTACTGCCACATCGTGATACATTAAACAACGAGAGAGCTTAAGAAGAGCCGTGATTGTACTGTTATTCCGGAAATATTGACATTTTTAAAAATAAATTAACTTTTTTGTTTTTCCTATACACACTTCACATGGTCCAATTCAAGCAATAACAGTGCAATAATAGTTATAGTGTAATAAGTGACAATAGTTACACAAAGTATTGGCCTCTTAACTCCTTATGAGACCTGCTGCATTCAGACCCGATGTCACTCACTGCATCCGCATCCGTATGAATCGCTCTGTGATTTTCTACAAATAAGTACTTGGTAACTGACTATTATAAGTCAGATTTGATTAAATTCCTGTAACCACAACATTGTGTTGTTATATTGTTGGTCCAGTAATGTAACACCGAAAAAACATGAGCTCACATGTTCACCATTGTAGTGCTGAATGGAGCTGCACAAAACTTGGAAATTTTAAAAACATTCTGCTCGAAGTGAAATGAAGTTGTCACATTATTTGTTTCGCAGTATCCTTTAGAGAAAGAAACTTGTCCTCACCCAGTGTGGTATTTATCTGACTCCAGTTTCCCACTAATATGGTTGACTCTTAACTTCTGTCTGAAGTGGCCAACAAAGCAATCAAAATGCTATAGTGTAGTGGTGAAAAGAGACACCTAAGCACCTTTGCAGGTAAATTTGAGTTATAGAGTCATCGAGATGTTAAGCACAGAAATTGACCCTTCGGTCCAACTCATCCATGCCAACCAGATATACTAAACCAATCTAGTCCCTCTTGCCAGCACATGGCCCATATTCCTGTAAACCCTTCCTATTCATATAACCATGCAGATGCCTTTTAAATGTTGTAATTGTTAAAGCCTTCACCACTTCCTCTGGCAGCTCATTCCATACATGCACCACCCTCTACATGAAAAAGTTGCCCTTTAGGTCCCTTTTAAGTCTGTCCCCTCTCACCATAAACCTATGTCCTCTAGTTCAGACTCCCCCTGGGAAAAGACCTTGTCTATTTACCCTATCCATGCCCCTCATGATTATATGAACCTCTATAAAGTCACCCATCAACCTCCGACACTTCAGGGAAAACAGCCCCAGCTTATTCAGCCTCTCCCTGTAGTTAAGCAACAAATACCTAATATTCAAATCATGGAATGAAAAAGATCACAGTTGTTTGCTTTTTAATTTATTACTGAAAGCAAGCAATACAATAGTTCTTGAATGGTTATGCTAGGTAGATGAGAAAATCAGTATTTAATTCATTAAATTTTGTGCATATGATTAGAATCTACTCATTCTCAATAATGGCAAATCCCCTGGAGTTTGTGCCTTTAATTTACATTCAAAAGCTAAACTATAGTGTACCAAGTGATTTGTCATTCAGATCTATCAAATGCTTCCAAAATTGCTCTAACAATATGCATTCTTCTGTTGTTTTACATGTTTTTTTACATAAAGCAATTAAGCTGTTTTTTTCCAAGCTTCATGTGCAATGACATTATCGAATGTCTGGACAGCTGGTTTATGGTGACTTTAAAAGCTTCAATTTGAATCGTATAGTATTACAAGACTTTCAGGATATTTAAGTATTGCATTCAGTGATTCTGTTCGGTTGTCATAAGTGCAATTTTTATTGAGATTTCAAAGTTTTCAACAGCATTTTCAGGACAGTTTCCACACTTTCATTTTCTAGTGAAAATCACAAATCGTGGCATTATTGCTGTTGGTTGTAAACCTCATTTGATAAAATTACTAAATTTGTTCTGCTGAGGTTAGAGTTAATTCATATAACAAGGGCATTGTTTTGTATGTACAATGGGGTATATCTTGTCTTTGTTGTAATGTAAAACATATAATACGACATGCTGTCTTGTTTTTCCACTTCCAGTGACCAACAGCTGAGAAGCAGATGGAGAACTGAAGGTCAGGATGATGGTTAAAGATTGTAGGGAAGGAGGAATTGGTGATTGTTGATGCACTGGGTTTAAAATTGTAGGGGCTGGTGATTATGAGCAATGAGGTACATTCTTAAGGTTGCTTATCATGAAGAAAACATGTCCATAAACCATTGCAGTGACTAAACAATGCTGATTAAAACTGCACAAGTGTAAATTGGAGCCAAATTGGGTGTCATCATTGATATCTACTGCATTCCTACCTTTTGGATCTGGTTCTTGACAATTTAACAGATGTATTATGACTGATAATCTGAGCGTCAAACCTGTGCAAGCTCAACTCTGAATACAAAAAGAGAAACTGTCCTTCCTCAACCTGCCTGCAGCCTTTGACTCAGTTGAGCCTCTGATGCTTGTTGTCCAGTTTGGGTTGCTCCTGCAGCAGCACTTTAATTAGTTCCATTCTCGTCTATTTAGTTAACTGAGAATATTACTCAAAGGTTTCTCTTCCTGCTCTGCTACTATTACTCGTGTTCCCCCCAAGCTTTATACTTGGCCATCAGCTTTTTCTAATCTGCATGATGTCCCTTAGCAGCATAATCAAAAACACACAACACAACCCATTGTGCATAGATGCATAGGAACACCACCACTACAAGTTACCCTCCAAACTACACACCATCCTGACTTGGAACGACATTGCTATTCCATCACTGTTCCTGGGTCTCCCTTGCTAAAAGCAATGTGGATGTTCCTACACCCTAACAATTGGAATGGTTCAAGAAGGCACCTCACCACTACCATCTTCAGGCCGGTTGGGTACAGGCAATAAATATTTATCTGGTCAGTGAAACTAACATTGTCTTAAAAGAAATGAACAATAGTTTCACATGTGCATGAGTCCAATTCTACACCACATCACTCAACTCTGCACTGACATTCTACCCTCCATATACTTGACACCATCCAGGCATTGGTGTCATTCCTGACCTAAGCTCACTGACCTACATTGTCTTGATTAATTAGTATCTTGGTAAAATTTTCATGCTGTTTTCTTATCTTTACATGACCTCATTCCTGCCAATGTCAGTAATCACATCCAGCTTCACAAACTTCCAAGATATTTGTACCAATCTAATTATGGCCTGTTAAGTATCCAACTTTAATTGTTTGTTGGTGCTTCTGTCTTCAGCTTTCTAGGCCCTGATCCATAATTATTAATGATAGCAAACTGTTCATCATTTCAGAGGAATAGCCATGTTTGTATATTTAGACCTGGACAATATTCAGATTTGGGTTAGTATGTTAAATTTACATTCATGTTACACAAGTGCCAGGCAATGAGCATCCTCAACCATAGAGAATTTAACCAATCTCCCTGTGACATTTAATAGCATTGCCATTGCTATCATGATCCTGGGGGTTACCCCTAAAATGGACTAGCCATATAAATATTGTGACTACAAGTGCAGATCAAAGACTAGGAATCCTGCAGCAAGTGACTACATTCCTGATTCCATAAGGTCTGTCCACCACCTATCTGCCCCTGGCCAGGAGTGTGATGGATTACTCTCCATTGCCTGGATGGATGCAGCACAACTAAAAGCTTGATGCCATCCAAAACGAAAACAGTTGCTTCTTTGGCATCATATTTACAAACATTCACCCCCTCCACCACTGACATATGGTAGCAAGGTACATCATTTATAAAATGCAATGCAGAAATTCACCAGGGTTCTGAGACAGCATCTTCCAAACCATGACTATTACTATCTACAAGGTCAAGAGCATCAGCTACATGGTAATATCTACACCATCTGTAAGCTCCCTCATTCATGCCACATAAGTGTCAAGCAATGAACATCTCCAACCAGAGAATCTAACCATCTTGCCTAAATGTCCAACGGCATTATCTTTGCTGAGTCCCCCACTTAACATCTTGGCAGTTACCATTGACCAGAAACTGAACTGGACCAGCCACAAAGTCAAAAGAACAGGTCAGAGGCTGGAAATTCCAGAACTGAATAACTCACCTGAACAGGATGGGGCTGTTTTCCCTGGAGTGTCGGAGGCTGAGGGGTGACCTTATAGAGGTTTACAAAATGGAGGGACATGGATAGGGTAAATAGACAAAGTTTTTTTTCTCTGGGGTGGGGGAGTCCAGAACTAGAGCCCATAGGTTTAGGGTGAGAGGGGAAAGATATAAAAGAGACCTAAGGGGCAACTTTTTCGCGCAGAGGGTGATACGGGTATGGAATGAGCTGCCAGAGAAAGTGGTGGAGGCTGGTACAATTGCAACATTTAAGAGGCATTTGGATGGGTATATGAATAGGAAGGGCTTGGAGGGATATGGGCCGGGTGCTGGCAGGTGGGACTAGATTGGGTTGGGATAACAGGTCTGCGTGGACAGGTTGGACTGAAGGGTCTGTTTCTATGCTGTGCATCTCTACAACTCTTGAATTGTGGAATACCATTCACTCATCCACTTGTCTGGATAAGTCAGCTGCAACAACACTCAAGCTCTATACTGGCCAGGACAAAGCAGTCCACTTGTTTGGCAATCTGTTTACTAATTTAAACATTCACTCCCTCCACCACTTATGTATGGTGGTCGCAGTGTATACCATCTGCAAGATACACTTCAACATACCAAGACTCCTTTGAAATCACCTTTCAAATATGTGACTTCTACCACCTAGAAGGTTATTAAAACAGATGCATGGGAACTCTGCCACCTGCAATTTCCCTTAAGCCCCACACCATCCTGAGTTGGAACTATAAAATCATTCCTTCACTGTTGCTAGAGGAACACATGTATGGAGAGAAAAGCTCAATTCCATGAACCCCACCCCCCAAAAAGAACTGTGGGCGCTGGAAGTCAGAAACAAACAAAAATTGCTGGATAAACTCAGCTAGTCTAACAGCATAAGTGGAGCAAAAAAGCAGTTAACATTTCAGGTCCAGTGACCCTTCTTCAGAACTGATTGTAGCTAGGAAAATGTTGGTGTATATATGCTGACAGTGAGGATGAAGGACAAGTAAATGATGGTGCCACACAACGTGATGGATGGTATTCTGGATGTGAAATTGGGTCTTCATTTCCACATAAACTCTTACCATTACTGTCATAGATGGATGCAAATGCAGTAGGCAGATTGGTAAAGATGAGGTCAATTATGTCTTTCCTTATTATTGGTTCCCTCAACACATGCCAAGAACCAGTCTAACAGCTGCGCCCTTCAGGCCCTGATCTACTCATTTGCTAGTACTCTGCCAACCTACTCTTGATGGTGAACATTTTGCAACCTTGCTGCCCTCAGTGCTTCCTCCAAGTATTGTTCAACACAAAAGAGCACTGTTTAACAGACAAGGAAGGACGGTATCTGATAACC
Source organism: Chiloscyllium plagiosum (assembly GCF_037043375.1). Lineage (NCBI taxonomy): Eukaryota > Metazoa > Chordata > Chondrichthyes > Orectolobiformes > Hemiscylliidae > Chiloscyllium > Chiloscyllium plagiosum. Next base: position 103,843,306 of record NW_028270144.1, on the reverse strand, counting down.
AGTAGGAGGTTTCCTTGCCCATGTTTGACCTGATGCCATGAGAAATCATAGGGTCTGGAGTCACTATTTAGGGCTCTGGGGCAACTCCTTCCCAACTGTATACCATTGTGCCACCATCTGTGGTGGGTTGGACAGGATATATCCAGGGATAGGTAATGGTGGCGACTGGGACATTGAATTATACATTACAGACAACGAATGTATAAGCTGGTTGCTTGACTAGTCTGTGAGATAGCTCTCCCAATTTTTGCACTAGTCCCCAGATGTTAGTAAGGAGGACTTTATAGGGTCAAAATGGCTGTTTTTGCCATTGTTGTTTTGGGTGCCTAGGTCAATGCCAAGTGTTCCACCTGGTTTGGTTCCTTTGTTGAGACTTTCTAGCAATTGATGCAACTGAGTAGCTTACTAGGTCATTTCAGAGAGCAGATGAGAGTCAACCACATTGCCTTCGTTCTGGAGTCACATATAGGCCAGACCAGATGAGGACAGAAGATTTCCTTCCACACAGGACATTAGTGAAGCAACAATCGGCAATGGCTTCATGATCATCATTAGATTCTTGGGGTCAAATCAGGATCGCCAGAATATTTAGAGGGCTTTCTGGAGTATTAGTCTAGTGATAACATCATTTAGACATTGCCTCCACCTCAATACTTAAATTTGCAGAAGGACTTGTTCTGCTTTCTATATAATTTAACCAGCGCTGTTTATTGAATTATATACCAAAACCTGTTCCAAGTCCATCTCTGAGCATGCTAACAATAAAAATAAGGGATGACATTGAAAGGGAACAGACAACTTCCCACATGCAGCAGACTCTTTCTGATTAGGTATACATTTCCCAAATATTCATGTAAATATGTTTGGGCTTTGTCTAGCTCCAGGGCATACTGGAATCCCAGGTAGCACAACCATGATATACTGATTAAAGCTACTCAGGATAGCTGAGTTACTGTATGCTTAGCAAAGTACCTACAGTCTAAACATATGGAGAGCTGCTATAGAGTCATGACAGTGAGACATAAGAAAGGTCGATGGTGGCAAAGTAAAAAAATAGAATCGACACTGGGCCAAAAAGAAAAAAGCAAAACCAAACAACAGAGATTAAGGGTGAGCTGTGAAGATTGCATGAACAGCTAGTTGGCTTAAAATATGGACTACTGGAGGTACCACCTTCCTGAGATTTTATCGTGTGAAGAACAATGAGGCTTATTACTGAGGAGACTAATATGAAATCTCAACATGCAAAGCTACTTAATACTTTAATTTTATGTTATTCAATATGACCTACTGCTATTACAAGATCTTAAACTTGATTGTATACTGAAAAGCGTGCAGTATTCACATTTAAATTTAATAGCATTTGAATGGATGACATCTATTTGTAAGAGAAAAAAATAAAATTAGCAGTTATTGGAATACGTTCAATATGGAATTCTAGGAATATACAAACTTTTCTAATGCATGAGAATTACACTACTGTTTTTTAAATGTCTTTCAAACATTTCTAAAGGGAGTTTCTAAACTAATTCATTCTCACCATATATCACTTCACCCTTGCATTTCGTAAGAGTGTTTCTTAACCTTTACTGCTAAATGGCATTTTAACATTAACTCAACTTGTGATTATTGACTTGTCCATTTCAGCACTAAATATACTGAAACTGAGTTTTAAAAATCTGTTCCTTTGGGAAGTCTTTTTTATCTAAAATTACGGAGTCAGAATCAGATAAATTGTTCCATGAAAATATACTAATTCTTCAATAGGTCCAAGTGGGAAAAACGTTCAAATGAAACTGGCGGAGGTTTCTGAAAACAGGATGTTTCTGGCAACATCTTTATCCACACATTACATTATAGGACATTTTGACAAGGTTTGGCAACACGTGTATTTGTTAACTATGTTAGACAAGCAATTACCACTCACCTTGAATTCTTGATTAAAATCTTCAAGTACCATGTTGCTGCTGAGCCAACAAAAGATTCATGTTTGCTAATTTTTCAACTGCACAATTTTGTTGATTTGCATGTGTAAAACAATAGTGTTCCACAAATATGTAATGGCTGATAATGTCTTTGTGAGCATGTGTGGTATTTTGCACATATCCTTAAATTGCTGGTATTCGTAAAGCATGGAACTTCATTGGTTTTCATGTGAGTGTGATAAATATTCAATACTCATGGAAGCACAATTCAGAAATGAGTCATTTAGCCCAAGCTGTTTGTGTCAGCATTTATCCTTCGTCAAGCAAATAATCATAATCACACTGAATTACATTTTGTCTTCAACCACCCATCCAGAATAATCTTTAATGTGGACACCACAGTACTTCTCTTTATCTAGAAATATATCCTCAAAAACTGTTGACCTCTGTCATTCATGAAATACATGGTCTAGATGCTTCTGTTTTCTAAATAAAAGGTCATTTTATCCTTAAGCAGTGGCACTAAAATTTTTCCCTGCATGAGCGAACAAATTGTCATCTGTAATAATCCAGACGATCTCTCTCACCTTTCTTCAAAACTGAATACTATATGAGCTGCTCTCCAGTTCTCACGCAATAAAGCCCTGAAATTCTGGAGCCTTAGCAATTTCCACCTTGTGTGCCTTCAGGATACTTGGAGGTATCCTATTAAATGCTGGTATTTTTCCTTTCCAACTTAATTTATCTAAATTTGTTGTTTTAGCAATTATCATATCATAGTGTTAGCTTATTCAAAATTCACCTCCTGTCTTGACATCATTTTTTAATATATTGTGGGATGATATGAATCAAAACAGCTCAGATTGAATCTTTTCAGTTGACTTGTAAACACCTTGACAGACCTCAAAAACGTTTGGCTGTCAGTGTGACTTGTTGATGGTTGATATATTTGATTATATTCTGGAAGACAGAAGAATATAATACTGTAATCATTTAGAAAAACAGTAAAATTCATTCAGTGAATTTTTGGGTAAAGATTTTATATTTCGATTTAAACTGGTATTGTATTAGCAAATTTCAGCAGATCAACAGTAAGACTGCTACAGTAGGCTATGATCACTCTTGGATAGAAACGGGATAGTTTAGATTCCCTGTAAGCATTTAATCCAGCTCAGTTATGATATCTACTTACCCATTAAAAGTGGGGTTGGGGTCTGGAGCCATTATAAAATGAAAAAAGAATAGAATTCATTAATTGATAAAAAGATATATGATTGGAAATACGTGGTGCCAAAAGAACTTATGTACACAAAATGAAAGTTAGAGTAAATGTAGTCAAAAATCAAAGGTAAACAAAAGAAATATTATTAAGTGGGGTAATGCTCCAGTTTTTCAAAATGGTTAGATGTTGACGTCAGTGTACTCCATGGTTCTGTTCTGAGACTGTGTCTGTTTGCTGTGTGCAGAAATGATTTGATAGACTTTTCTCAACAAACAAAGTACTGAAATTTGGAATACATTAACTAAAAATACATTGTTCGAAAATCAGCATGTCAGCATTTGAAGAAAATATGTTAGAAAGGTTAGGTTGGTGTTTGAGAGAAAGGGATGTGGGAGAGGAGTGCATACTAGAGATTATGACCATTAATTCGAGAGGATAGTCAAAATGGAAGAAGTGGGTCAAACATTCTATATCCATTTTGCAAATTCCATGTAGAAGTAAAAAGTACAGAAGAAGGGAAAACAGATAAAAGGGTCTCACACAAATAAAAAGTTTAATTTTTTGTAAGGTTGTGTTTAATTTATTGATAATTTGCAAATTTAATCTATTACTGTAATAAAACCATTTAAAACTAAGATGGGGAGAAATTTTTTCACTTATTGGCTTGTAAGGTCTTTGGAATTTTATAATCCAATAAACTGTGGATATTCAAGACATACATCGACAGATTTTTTGATACTAAAGTAATTAAGAGGTAAAGGATGGTGTGGGATTTAAACAGGAAATCAGCCACAATTTTGTTGGATAGGGGAATCTGCTTGAAAGGTCAAATGGCCTACTGCACTCCTTTTTTTATGTTCATGTGTTCTGATCATATTTATTTAAGTAATTTTAATCTGTAGCAAAATTTGTTTGTAGGTAAAAGATTGAGTGCAAAACCAAAACAAAAACAGTGGAATTTGGGAAACACAAGTTCACTTATTGCTGTCATTAGCTTAAACGTTGAATAATGTAGTTTAATTCAGTCTGCATCCAGTTGCAAGCCAACCACTAATTGTGAATCAGCAAGCATTACTTTGAAATCAAATGAAGATGAAAACAATTATGAAGCGAACATGATTCTTGTTATGATTTAATTTTAAAAGGTCTTCTTTTGATCACATTTTCACTGTAATCCTTTCAAAGAAGCAATGCTATTTAGGTTTTGACGTATTCAACACCAATTACCAAATAATGGGTCCTAACAAGCTGCTGTCATAATTTAGTGCTTAAAGGAAGAGAATGTTTTTTACATTTCTGACAACATTAAGAGTTCACAAAAACATATACTTGAATTTTCAGTCCTGAAGGCTGAGTTTGTTTTGGGTCAAAAATCTGCCTCCATGGGTGAGTGCTTAGTTAGCATGGAGATGGATTCCCTGCCCAGTTGAGGGCAGTAGTGGGCTGCCAATGCCTGAAGGGTCAGAAAAACATCCAGCCATGAGGTAAGTAACCAGGAGGGCTCCTCAACAAATAGATGCCTTTTCAGCCAGTACAATAAAAATAAAATACAAAAATATTGGGGAGAAACCAGCTACAGGTTGGTCTTTGATGTGTATTAACCATACAGAGAGGACCAAGGGCCTGCCTGGGCGTTGTCAATCTTCCTAGAATAGTTGGACATCTTCTGGAATCAGGAGAAAGTGAGGACTGCAGATGCTGGAGACCAGAATTGAAAAGTGTGGTGCTTTTCCAGCACCACAATCTTCTGGAATCAACCTCAATCTCACAGAAGTGACGTAATGAAGTGAATATGCCAACTCCCAATGATGATGGCCAGGACCAGCCCGTAGCTAATACACTTTGGCACCACCATTATCGATGCCAGGAACCCACTCCCCCACCTGAGAAAAGCCTGGCTCTGAGTTGGTGGAATTAATTTGATGGAAATATACAAGCGGCCTGTTGAACAAGTAGTCAGTGCTACAATCAGGTAAGGCAGTGTTCACTCAGGCTGCAGGAGTTGGAGGAAAAGGTATTGATATCAGCCAGGCTTAAACTTGGCTGAGACTGGCTGAATGCTTTTTTAAAACTTTAATTCAGAGAATGTGGATGTTGCTGGCTAGGCCAGCATATTGTTCCCATTTCTAATTATCCTTGAGAAGGAGGTGGTGATCAGCATTTTTGGACTGCTGTGATCCTGGGGTGCAGATGTACCTACACAGTGCCATAAGAAGGGAATTCCAAGATTAGTAATTAATAAATGTATTAATTAGTCTCAGATTGAACCAGATGGACTGGCACACTGTGGGCTTCTGTCCCTGAGCAAAGCTGGCATAGGAATGAATTGTTCATCCTCTTCACTCAATGTCACATTAAATAATTTAGCTCAACTACTGAGTAGATTTTATTCCCTTTCTATCTTATGTCAGGATTAACCTTTCTACATATTTTGCTATCTTCTAGTTTCCCTCCTTGACATCATGTCACTATCTTTCTGTGATGCTGTTTTCACAGAACATGTCTTCCAGAACATGTCCAGCCAGGAAGTGTCACCTTAGCCTGCTGGTTGTCTGCCTCTAAAACTCCAATGCCCATCTCCTTAAGGAATTGAAGTCTGACTGGAAAATTCAAATCAGTCTCCATCACCTAATTTTTGAAAGGTTCTTGATTAGTTTAATTGCTTGCCTGCCACTCTGGGGAAAAATGGCCTTCCCAGATCTTGAATCCACCTTCTGCAAAATGGCCAGTGCAGGGAACAATATCTGAATACTGACCTTCAAACTGACACCGTTCTCTAACATTCCCACTAACCATTTTAATTTGGGTTTGAGGGCAGTGGCACAAACATTCACCCCAACAGAGTAACTGAGGGAATTGTTATTTATATTCTCAACTGTTCTGACCTTCACTAACTAACGTTGGTATCAGTGAACCTTTGACCACTTCATCCCCTTGGAAAGGAAACAATGATATTAATAAGTAACAGCAAATTTATCACAGAATATTTTGCTTTACTGAAAGGATGACTTAAAACGTTTTAAATGTGGTTGATAAAAACACATTTGAAATAAAGTAAATTTTAAGAATCTACCTAGTATTGAGCATATTTGACAGACTACTACAATAATCCTACTGATTCTTTTTACAATAAAGTTTAGGAGATCCAATGTTACTACTAAAGCTTCAACTCTTTAGGGTACCATCAACTGAAACACATTACCATTGCAGAATCTTGTCATTCATTGGAAATGGAACTGTTCTGTTCTTTATTTCTGTATAAAGATCGAGCTGGACAGAAGATGATTTCAGGCATATTGAGTTCAGATCACATTGATGAACTGCCCTGATATTTATAATTTCTGAACTTTTTGATGTGGGTGAATTCTAATTAAGTGAATATTCCAACTGAAATTCTCTCTTGTACTAACCTGATCTGCCTTTGTTTCCTTCTTGCTAGAGTTACATTTCTGTGAAACTTTGCTTTCTTCGCACTGAAGGAAGTTCATATTGCTCTCATGCTTTGTATTGTTACTGACAGTCCATGGAGCACACACACTGACAAGTGAGTGACTTGATTTTCCAGAAAACAGAGATAAAACACCATCACCATTCAGATCTGATTCTGCTTTGTATGCATCCATTTTATCTTGAGCTTCATTCCATGAGGTTTCTCTTTCAAATCAGGTCATAGTAAGTTAGTCCAGGAAAACAAAAAATATCCTGGCACATAAAATATTCAGTACCACTATGCTTTTTGACAAGGTTGAATGACACTGAAACCCAGGTAAACAGAAGTCTGGTTGAGTTCTCAGTGGTTAAACAAATACTGAGATCTGCACACGCCCACTTAAACATTGGCTAACAACTACTTTGCACTCTTTTCTCTGTTCAACAAATCAGCTGCAGCACTACTACTTTTTGCACACGACACACCAAATTGAAAACAGATAGTTCACTGCATGTGCTACAGAATGAGAATCAAAAGTTTTGTGCATAATTCCCTTCATTTATGGTGCTAATGCTGCTATTAGTAAAAACTATAATGAACTTGTGAAATCATTTGAAACCTAGTTAGCACTGTTGTCATTCTTAATGGAATTGCTTGGTTTACAAATTAAAAGTTTCAGCTCAATTTCATACCATGCTGTTAAACATTATCAAAACTGGATTTATATCACCTGAAATAAATCAACAGATTTGTATCTGAAAACAGCATGAAAACTATTTTCATTCAGAAGACCATAAGGCATAGAAGCAGAAGCATATCATTCAGCCCATCAAGTCTGCTCCACCATTTAATGAGATGTAATAATCCTCAACTCCACTTCCCTGCTTTTTCCAATAACTCGATTCCCTTCCTGATTATCTTGCAGTTCAAAAATCAAAACTGGATTTAAAATGCTTGTCACTAAAACAAACACAAATTCAAGCCTGAGTAGAACAATGTAAAGAAAACTTGTTTTTTAAGCAGCTAAAAGGGTATATAATACCAAATAAACATTTAGTGACTTGTTAAACATATATTTCGATTATGCATTCATATGTCAATCTTAATTCAGTTGTGCCTGTCCTTACTCAATTCAATAGATTTAGAGTTCAAACTCACTTCAGAGATGTGAGCACATACGCCAAGCCGACAAACCTGCACTCTTGACTGCGCACAAAAGATCTCCAAGGCACTATTCAAGTTCTACAGTGCTACAGATATTCTGGCTGATGTCTCAATCGGTAATACTGAATATATCAATTATCTGACCATATGCAATTTCTCATTGTTAAAACTTGAAGACATAGGATTCTTGGTAATCCAAGATGGAGGACGGGTAAAATTTCTGGCTGTAAGAGCTGCTCCTTTTTTTTGAGGTATTTTGGGTGTTGGAGGTGATTTCCTCGAATTCCAGGAGCAGCAATTACTGTTTTATATGCTGTTGCATTGTTTTGGAACTTTGGAAAAAAAAGTCAAAACAACAGCAGTTTAACAGGGAGAAGGGCAGACAAAGGAAGCACATGGTGAGGACAGTGCAGGAGACAGAAAACCTGCACAGTTACCGCCTTTGCTGTTTGAATTCGTGTATTGCTGGACATCTGAGTGCATCTGGGAAAATTAACAAGAGTGAAATTCACAACTAATCTTGGAGGAACTGTTGGGAGAAGTTCACAGCACAAAATCAGATAAGGTAATTGTTTTAAGTCTGTCCAATAGAAAGGCTGCAGTAGTGGGTACAGTGGATTCTTTCTTGATTTATGTTTTTGGAGATAAGTCTCTTGATTAAACTTAAAATATAAGCCAGAGCTATTAATTTAACCTGGGGCAGTGTTTGTAGAGGAATAAGACGGTGTTATTTTCTGGGCCTGTAGATTATGAAGGAGCAAAAATGGCCTTTGCAGTGATATGTACTTTTTGTCAGATGTGGGAGTTTAAAGAGAGTTTAAGGGTTACTGCGGATTATATCTGCCATAAATGCTGTTGGATGCAAATCTTATCAGATTGAGCGGATCGGTTGGAAAGACAAATAGAAGCGATGAGGAATTTGCAACAGCAACAGTATGTGATGGATGGCAGTCATAGAAAGGGGGAAAGTCTCAGATACAGTCACATAGATGGGTTAACTCCAGGAAGGGTAAGAGAGGTAGGCAGCTAGAGCAGGAGTCTTGTGTGGATATACCCATTTCAAACAGGTATGCTGTTTTGGAAAATGTAGGGGATGATGGATTCTCAGGGGAGCGTAGCACAAACAGCCAAGTTTCTGGTTTTGAGACTGGCTCTCATGCAACGAGGGGTACGTTGGCTTCCAAGAGATCAATTGTGTTAGGGGATTCTGTAGTCCGAGGTACAGACAGACGTTTCTGTGACCAGCAGAGAAAAAGCAGAATGGTGTGTTGTTTCCCTGGTGCCAGGATCAAGGATGTCTCCGAGAGGGTGCAGAATGTTCTCACGGGGGAGAGGGGCCAGCAGGAGGTCATTGCACATTGGAACCAACAATATTGGAAGGGAAAAGGTTGAGACTCTGTAGGAGGATAGATGAATGCATGGCTGAGGAGCTGGTGTACATTTTTGGATCATTGGAATCTCTTTTTGGATAGAAGTAACCTGTACAAGAAGGACGGATTGCACCTAAATTGGAAGGGGACTAATATACTAGCAGGGAAATTTGCTAGAACTGCTTGGGAGGATTTAAACTAGTAAGGGGGGAGGGGGGGGATGGGAGACAGTGAGGAAAGAGATCAATCTGAGAAGGGTACAGCTGAGAACAGAAGTGAATCAAACAGGCAGGGACAAGGTAGGACTAATAAATTAAACTGCATTATTTCAATGCAAGGGGCCTAACAGGGAAGGCAGATGAACTCAGGGCATGGTTAGGAACATGGGACTGGGATATCATAGCAATTACGGAAACATGGCTCAGGGATGGGCAGGACTGGCAGCTGAATGTTCCAGGATACAAATGCTACAGGAAGGATTGAAAGGGAGGCAAAAGAGGAGGGGGAGTGGTAATTTTTAATAAGGGATAGCATTACAGCTGTGCTAAGGGAGGATATTCCCGGAAATACATCCAGGGAAGTTATTTGGGTGGAACTGAGAAATAAGAAAGGGATGATCACCTTATTGGGATTGTATTATAAACCCCCCAATAGTCAGAGGGAAATTGAGAAACAAACTTGTAAGGAGATCTCAGCTATCTGAAAGAATAATAGGGTAGTTATGGTAGGGGATTTTAACTTTCCAAATATCAACTGGGACTGCCATAGTGTTAAAGGTTTAGATGGAGAGGAATTTCTTAAATGTGTACAAGATAATTTTCTGAATCAGTATGTGGATGTACCTACGAGAGAAGGTGCAAAACTTGACTTACTGTTGGGAAATAAGGTAGGGCAGGTGACTGAGATGTCAGTGGGGGAGCACTTTGGGGCCAGTGACCATAATTCTATTCGTTTTAAAATAGTGATGGAAAAGGATAGACCAGATCTAAAAGTTGAAGTTCTAAATTGAAGAAAGGCCAATTTTGACAGTATTAGGCAAGAACATTCGAAAGCTGATTGGAGGCAGATGTTTGCAGGTAAAGGGACGGCTGGAAAATGGAAAGCCTTCAGAAATGAGATAACAAGAATCCAGAGAAAGTATATTCCTGTCAGGGTGAAAGGGAAGGCTGGTAGGTATAGGGAATGCTGGATGACTAAAGAAATTGAGGGTTTGGTTAAGAAAAAGAAGGAAGCATAAGTCAGGTACAGTCAGGATAGATCGAGTGAATCCTTAGAAGAGTATAAAGAAAGTAGGAGTATACTTAAGCGGGAAATCAGGAGGGCAAAACAGGGACATGAGATAGTTTTGGCAAATAGAATTAAGGAGAATCCAAAGGGGGTTTACAAATATATTAAGGACAAAAGGGTAACTAGAGAGAGAATAGGGCCCCTCAAGAATCAGCGAGATGGCCTTTGCGTGGAGCGACAGAAAATGGGGGAGATACTAAATGAATATTTTGCATCAGTATTTACTGTGGAAAAGGATATGGAAGATATAGACTGTAGGGAAATAGATGGTGACATCTTGCAAAATTTCCAGATTACATAGGAGGAAGTGCTGGATGTCTTGAAATGGTTAAAGGTGGATAAATCCCCAGGACCTGATCAGGTATACCCGAGAACTCTGGGAAGCTAGAGAAGTGATTGCTGGGCCTCTTGCTGAGATATTTGTATCATCGATAGTCACAGGTGAGGTGCCGGAAGACTGGAAGTTAGCAAATGTGGTGCCACTGTTTAAGAAGGGTGGTAAGGACAAGCCAGGGAACTATAGACCAGTGAGCCTGACCTCGGTGGTGGCACGTTGTTGGAGGGAATCCTGAGGGACAGGATGTACATGTATTTGTAAAGGCAAGGACTGATTCGGGGTAGTCAACATGGCTTTGTGCATGGGAAGTCATGTCTCACAAACTTGAGTGAGTTTTTTGATGAAGTAACAAAGATGATTGATGAGGGCAGAGCAGTAGATGTGATCTATATGGACTTCAGTAAGGCGTTTGACAAGGTTCCCCATGGGAGACAGATTAGCAAGGTTAGATCTCATGGAATACAGGGAGAACTAGCCATTTGGACACAGAACTGGCTCAAAGGTAGAAGACAGAGGGTGGTGGTGAAGGGTTGTTTTTCAGACTGGAGGCCTGTGACCCGTGGAGTGCCACAAGGATTGGTGCTGGCCCTCTATTTTTTGTCATTTACATAAATTATTTGGATGCGAGCATAAGAGGTACAGTTAGTAAGTTTGCAGATGACACCAAAATTGGAGGTGTAGTGGACAGCGAAGAGGGTTACCTCAGATTACAACAGGACCTGGGCCAATGGGCTGAGAAGTGGAGATGGAGTTCAATTCAGATAAATGCAAGGTGCTGCATTTTAGGAAAGCAAATCTTAGCAGGACTTATACACTTAATGGTAAGGTCCTAGGGAGTGTTGCTGAACAAAGAGACCTTGGAGTGCAGGTTCATAGCTCCTTGAAAGTGGAGTCGCAGGTAGATAGGATAGTGAAGAAAGCGTTTGGTATGCTTTCCTTTATTGGTCAGAGTATTGTGTACAGGGAGTTGGGAGGTCATGTTGCGGCTGTACAGGACATTGTTAGGCCACTGTTGGAATATTGCATGCAATTCTGGTCTCCTTCCTATTGGAAAGATGTGAAACTTGAAAGGATTCAGAAAAGATTTACAAGGATGTTGCCAGGGTTGGAGGATCTGAGCTACAGGGAGAGTCTGAACAGGCTGGGGCTGTTTTCCCTGGAGCTTCGGAGGCTGAGGGATGACCTTTATAGAGGTTTACAAAATTATGAGGGGCATGGGATAGGATAAATAGGCAAAGTCTTTTCCCTGGGGTCGGGGAGTCCAGAACTTGAGGGCATAGGTTTAGGGTGAGAGGGGAAAGATATAAAAGAGACCTAAGGGGCAACTTTTTCACGCAGAGGGTGGTACGCGTATGGAATGAGCTGCCAGAGGAAGTGGTGGAGGCAGGTACAATTGCAACATTTAAGAGGCATTTGGATGGGTATATGAATAGGAAGGGTTTGGAGGGATATGGGCCGGGTGCTGGCAGGTGGGACTAGATTGGGTTGGAATATCTGGTCGGCATGGATGGGTTGGACCGAAGGGTCTGTTTCCATGCTGTACATCTCTAAGACTCTGTGACTCTAATCCAGGCTGTTTCTACAGTCCAGTACTGAAGGGAACCTGTACAGTTGGAGGTAACCTGGCCAAAATGGATACTTTGATTGCTAAGGAGTAATAGTTGAAAGTTGTCTTTCTGCGGGATTTAATTGAATTTTTGCTTTCTCACTGATCAGAGGGATCCATCTTGATAATTCTGACATGTCTCCTGCTGACATCTTTGTGTCTGTTCAAATGTCTGCTTATGGCTATGTTAAGACCAAAGATCAGACTGCCATGTACCTGCAAAAGTGCTACTGCCTGCTAATTTTTATTTCAAGGCATTTTGAAGTCCAGCTATAAGGCTCACATCAAGCCACAGTGAAACTGAGCATCAGTGACACCCCTGGCTCTGCTATCACTTTGGTATTGCATCAGAATATTTTTGTGCATGTAAATGTACACAGAAATTCTATTCGCAAGTAAAACCACGTACTTGTAATAAAAGAAATGCATATTTGATGCAATGTTAGATTTTGCCTTCAGAAAGAAGAAAGATCTAGTATTTTATTTGCCACACAAACATTGGGGTTGAAAAACTACCTAGTTATTATGCAAAAATTAAATGGACACACCTGCACAATTAAAGTGTAGTTATAATGGGAAATTTTAATAATCCTGTAAGAAACTGTGGTAAATAGCATTAGTGCAAAGCTCATTATGAGAGAGGAATTTCTGGTGAACTTTCTATGTTGATATATTTCCAAAGAACATAATAGAAGCAGACATAGATATATAGTGCATCAAGCTTGCTTCACCATTTATTACAAGTTTGGTTGACTTAGGATTCAGCTCTACCTTCCAGCTACCTCCTAATCCCTGAGAGACCAAAAATCTGTCTATTCTTAAATGTATTCAACAATGGAGCAACCATAACCATTTGGAATAGAAAATTCAGTAGATTTGCAAGCCAGTCAGTTTTGTAATTGTCTTGTTTTCTGTCCTATGATTGGCCTCTTATCCTAAGACTGTGCGTGAGTTTTTCATTTACTGTCCAGCAGAAAACAATCTTTCAGCTTATCAAACCCTTAAGTCTCTCTGAGATTGCTTTTCATTCTTCTAAACTCCAAAGGATACAGGCCCAATTTACCAGCTATCATGACAAATACCACAACAATATGGCAAATGGAGTATAATATGGAAACATTTAGGATAGCCCTTCCATTCCAGGAACCAATTTAGTGAACATTTACTGTACCACCTCCAAGGCAAATATATCCTTTTATAAATGGAAGGTAAAATTGCCAGAAGTAGTTTCACCAAAACCCCATACAATTTTAGCAAGACTTATTTATTCCTGTACTTAAATCACTTTGCAATTAAGGCCAAAATGCTATTTCCTCTTCACAATTGCTTGTGTATCTGCATGCTGACTGAAGTTTCCTTTAGGAGAAACTGAGGACTCCAGATACTGGAGATAAGAGTCGAAGAGTGTGGTGCTGGAAAAGCACAGCCGGTCAGGCAGCATCTGAGGAGCAGGAGAATCGATGTTTCAGGCATAAGCCCTTCATCAGAAATCTTTCCTTTACAAGTGCATCCAAGTCTCATTGAATAACAAACTTGAAAGATTCATACCTCTAAAATATTTCTACTTTTCTATTGCTATGAGCATTTTATTACTATTACCATTAACCAATTCCTCCGCTATCAACATCCTGGTTTTACCATTGATGGTAAACTGAACTGACCAGCCATATAAATACTGTGGCTACAAAGTCAGGTCAGAGACTTTAATTCTATTGTAACTCAGTCTTGATTTCCCAAAGCCAATCCACCACCACAGAGTACAAGTCAGGAGTGAGGCAAAATATTTTCCACTTGTCTGAATGAGTATGCTTCCAACAACATGCCTGATATTTGACACTATCCAGAAAAAACAGTTCACTTAATCAGTCCCCTAATTTAAACATTGGCGTGCTGTACCACTGATGAACAGTGCCAGCAGTGCATGTGTATTGTATAGAAGATGCTCTATAGCTCTTCGCGAATACTTCTACAATAACACATGTCCTCCTCAACCTAACAGGCAGCAGGCACATAGCAATCACACTACCTGTAAATCTTTCTCCAAGCCATACACCATTCTTGATTTTGAACTATATTGCTGTTGCTTTCCTGTGTCTGGATCAAATTCCTGAAACTACCTAGCAGCCATATAGATGTACTGACATAAGACACACTGACGTAAGATGAACTGTATGATTTCAAGGCACACTACCACATCTCAAAAGCAATTATAGATGGGCAACAAATACTGGTCTTTGCCAGCAACACCTACTTTCCATGAAAGAGATTTTTTAAATGACTAAAATCAGAAATATACTACTTGTGTGTGATGACGGCAGGAAGAATGCGGAGCAATGGGGGAGTGACATTAAGTGAATTTCTCCTGAGAGACACCACAGACACATCAAGCTGAACAGCCTCCTTCTACCTTGTAATATCAAAATTCCTTGATATTAGATAGTTAATAAGGCATGCACAATCTTTGTAGATGAGCTTTGGAATTACATGTAATAGATGAGGAACAAAGTGATCTAGCAGTCACAATCTACCACAGTAATCATTCTACTTTACTGCAGGTTGCAAACTGAACAAATCTTTTTACTCTGGTGATGGAACCTTTTAATACGTCATGTTGCCCTTTTTTAAACATGCACATTGGGCTCTGATGATGCAATTGAAACCAGACCATAATTTTTATTTCAGGCCTGTGTGAATAAAGAGGTTGTGGCTTTTCCCATGGGCCAAGTGAGTGGCAAGAGAAGCCATGTCTATGAGAGGCCCTGAAAGAAAGATTAATATTATTTTCTTTTGGGCAGCTGAAACAAAAATGTTTTAACTCAGCCTCTAGTCTCAACATTACAGGGTCCTCTTCAACCAGAATTCTTTGCCAGTCAAAATTCACCCTGAGTGGTGTCCCCATACTGTCCAGTACATAATTCTGGTAACATCATATCCCTAAAGTATAATTTTAGTAGAGTGTTCCCTTCTGATCTGAACAGTGTATTCTTATTTGCACATATCCTTCTTAAGCCCAAGCAAACGTTTCATCGGACAAGGTCAGTAGTAAATCATTAAAATACTTTATGACACAGTGAGTAAATATGCAAAACAACAAATGTGAGCAGATTCAATTAGCAAACAGTTTCAATGAGTGCAATCAGTGTAATTAGTCATTATGCAGTCATACAAAATAATGAGTTCATTATTCTTCCCCCACATCAACTGACAGCTAACTGAGAAATAATTTCTACCTACATTAATGTATTCTAATCTGCCGTCTTGGGACCTTACATTCATGTCTCTATCTCTTGTTCCTTTTTCCCATGTCTCTCTGTTCACAGCTGGAAGCAAAACTCTTTGCGGATTTTCATTTTAAGCTTGTAATGAAGCCTGCACTCACCTCAAGCAGCCTTAAAGCATAGTTTAAAAAAATCCTAAACCAACCACATGGATTAATCAAATGTGGGTTGTCACACTACAATATGAATCATTGTATGTTCATTTTAGACCCAAACTTCATATGAAACTCATTCCAATTCTGACCAAGTCTGTATTTTAATGCCTCACATTTATTGCCCATCCTACTTGTCTTTGAAGAGCTACCTTCTTGAATTAATATAGTTTATGTGGTGAAGGTACTTTCCGTGCCATTAGGTGAGAAATTTCAGAATTTTGATCAGTAACAGGAATGGACTCAAGATATGTAATTTGAGTCTGAATGGTGTCCAACTTGGAGATGTCAGTGTTCCCATGTTCTTGCTGCTCTTGTTCATCTGGAGGACAGCCATCAAGGTTTTGGGCAGTGCTACCAAGGAACACTGCTGAGTTACTGTAGTGCATCTTGTACATTCTTCAGCTGTGTTACACTTGAGATAGAGGAAATGAATGCTTAAAGTGATTGATGGGGTTCTATTCGAGCGAGTTGTTTTCTCCTGGATTGCATTCCAATTCTTGAGTGTTGGAGTTCAAAGAACCAGAGTCTTACATCACAATCCTGACTTGTTCCTCATAAGTGATGGCAAAACCTTGGGAAATCTGCATATAAGTTGTAATGCAGAGCTGCCCTTTTATCAACAATACATATTTACCTGGTTCTGTTACTTTTTTAGTCAATGATGACCTTCAGATGTTGGTGGTTGAATTCTCTGCCTTTGGAGATGGTCATTGCCTGGCATCTTGTCATGAATGTTACTTTCCACTTATCAATCTAAGCTTCCAGGTTTTGCATCATATGGTCATAGGCTTGTTCAATATCTGAAGAGGTACAAGTAAGGCTAAACATTGTGCAATTATCAGTGAATATCCCTACTCCTGGTCTCCTGATGGAGGGAATGTCATTGATAGAGTAGCTGAAACGATTGAGGCACCACACTGAGGAACTCGAGCAGAATATCCAGTAGCTCTGATAAATGGCCTCCAACAACCACAGCCATCTTCTGATGTGCCAGATATAACTCCAACTAGTGAAGAATTTTACTGATACCCATTGACTTGGATTTTTACAATGATGTTTGATGGTTCATTTGGGCAAATGGTCCTTTGGGATTCACCTCTGGAATTCAGCATTTTTATCTGTATTTGGACCAGGGCTGTAACAAGGCTTGACACTATTGCCAACACCCCCTTACAACTTGACAGGTGTTTGAGGGTAGACTGATAAGGCAGTAATTGGCCATTTTGGATTTGTCCTGCTTTTTGTGCACAGATTATAGCTGGACAATTTTATTGTAAAGTGGATGGAATGCTGTAGCTGTGGTAGAACAGCTTGCCTGGGTCCATAGCGTTTGTTGTGTCGAATGCACTCAGTGATTTGTTTAACATCTGGAGTGAATTCATTGGTGACTGGTATGTATGATGGTGGGAATAGCGAAGAACATGATGGATCATACACTCAGCACTTCTGTCTGAAGTTGTAAATACTTCAAAATTTAGTTTTTGCATTTGTTTGCTGTGGATTTCACAACTAGTGAGGATGGAGATGTTTGTGTACCTTCCTCCATTCATTAGTTACTTAATTGTCTACCACCATTCATAGCAGAATCTGGCAGAATTGTTGGAAATTCCACCTAATCAATTGATCATTAGAACAATGATCATTAGGTATGTCTGTAGCCTGCTAGGGTTGCCCTTCAGCTTGTCTGCAGTCCTCTATTGTAGCTTCACAATTTAGCATCTCATTTTAGGTTTACTTGCTGTTGCTCCTGGCATGTTTATAAAGAATCTTCATTGAATTAAGTTGATCATCTAACTTGATGGCAATGATTGAAGAAGGTGCTGGTCCATGAGAGTACAATTTGTGTTTGATTACAATTTTGCAGCTGCTGATGATCTACACTGCCTCACGAATACCCTATTTTTGTTGCTGGACCTGTTCTGAATCCACACATTTGGCAGGGTTGTAGTATTAAACAATATGAAACAGGAATCCTCAGTATGAAGGCAATCTGTGTAAAGGTTACTCCTAACAGTACTATCATGGGCAGTTTGTGATAGCTAGGTCATCCAAGATGAGGTCGATTATATTTATCCCTCATGTTAGTTCCCTCTCCACCTGCTGCAAGCATGTACTTCAGAACTCATCCAGCCTTTACAATTTGCTACAGCTGAGTGACTCTTGGTAGAACATAGAAAAGTACAGCACAGAACAGGCTCTTTGGCCCACGATGTTGTGCCGAGGTTTAATCCTAATGTAAAATACAGTAACTTAACCTACGCACCCCTCAACTCACTGCTATCCTTGTCCATGTCGAGCAGTCGCTTAAATGTCCCCAATGACTCTGCTTCCACCACCACAGCTGGCAACACATTCCATGCATTCACAACTCTCTGCATAAAGAACCTACCTCTGATGTCTCCTTTATACTTTCCTCCTAATATCTTCAAACTATGATTCCTTGTACCAATCAATCCTGCCCTGGAGAAAAATCTCTGGCTATTGACTCTACCTATTCCACTCATTAAACTGTATATCTTGATGCAGATTGGATCATCAATCGCCCCCTCCCCTCCTCACCACTTCATTCAGTTTGCACTTCTTCTAAGTGGCATTCAATATGGATGAGTACTAATTCATCAGCTGAAGGTGGGTGATTGTAAGCATCAGGAATTTTCCTTGCCTATGTTTAACCTAATGCTTAAGACTTCAAAATCTCCAGAATCAATATTGAGGTATTCCAGTCCCACTTATCTCCTACCACATACACTGTGTTACCATATCTGGTGAGTGTGTGCAACCTGATGTGGAACATGACATTAGCAGGGATAGTGATGGAGGATTTTGAAATATTGGCTGAAAGATATGATTCTGTGACTATGACAATGACAGATGGTTGTTGGATTAATCTGTAGAATTGCTTTCCCAATTTGGGATTCAAATCCCCAGATGTTAGTGAGGAGAACATTACAGGATTGACTAACCTGGATGTGACTTTGCCATGTCTGAATCTGATGCCTAGATTAGTGCCAAAACCAATTCTCATTTTTTCTTAATATGCTTTTTAATTGCAACTTTATTCAAGACATGGCTTTCTAGACCATTTCAGAAGGTAGTTGAGATTCAATCATATCTGAAATCACTAATTTACCAGACTGTGTAAGGATGTTAGTGAACTAGTTAGATTTCCAAAAATCTAACAGTTGCATTGTCCGCATTAATGATACAACTTGTATTCCATTTACCAGTTTGAATTTGCTATATGTTTCAAAGTTGTGTAAAACTGCGGCAATCAGCCAACTCCACAAGAGCCTCAATGTAAAGTATTATACTAACTTAATTAAATACATGTGCAGTGGATTGCTAATTAAATTTGAATATTAAACTCATGATGCTACAGGAAAAAAGATCTTTGTATCAATAATATTTTAAAGTCAGCCTTGTAAATTTCATGGGAGTGTTTCAACTTTAATTCAAGTTTTTATAACACTCACTTTGTTTTAATTTCAGTTAATACTGCAGCTAATGTGAACACCAAGATATTGAAATTACCTCCACAGCATATTGAATGCTCAAACCTGAAGTGTAACAAATTTGATTGTAGCTATAGCACACACTTTTCATGGATGCCAAGCTAAAGCTGATTCTGAGTGACCAAAAATGCAGTAAAAATATTTAACGTTCATTCAAAGGATATTGAATTTTCTCCAGGTTTTAAATTACATTGAAATTAGAACAGAGAAAAAGGATGTTTGACTCAACAGGTCCATGACAGTGTTTATGTTCTGTAAAGACTAATTCACTAACCCTTTTCCATTCCTCTTTATTCATCTTTCCTTTAAACATCCATTTAGCTTCTTAAATGTCCCTGCTTCAATAATAAACTTTGGTGGTGTATCCTAGACCACCAACAGTCTATGAAAAAGATTCTTCATGTTTCTATCTGAAATCTTTTTAACATTTGAACTAATATCTGCTCCTCTTAAACTAGATCTCTCAGATTGCTTCTATCTATCTAGCTGAACCCTCCTCTTCATCCCTTAAATTTATCGTTGTGACAGAACAGCCTTGCTAATCAATAAAATTCTAAAATAAGATGATGTTTAACCTAACCACATATCAGAAGTTCATCTCAAATTAAAAATAAAACTCCAACAATAAATGCTTAAAACTGTAAACATGACCACTTTCTAAATCTGATACTTGCACAAGTGCAAATATTATCTCCCACAAATATGTGAAGACCTATACATGTGGAAATTGTACTTCTTTTTCATGACTATTATAAAAGGACAGTTCAAAAACTTTTTAAACCAGTCAAATTGATCAGAGTAATGACAGAAAAGGGAAAACTAAAGCTGTACAAGGTAACAATTAAAACATTTAACAGCAAAACTCACATCAATTCAGGACTGTAAATGTTCACAGTTCTTCAAACAGAAATATCAGATTTGTATGTTAAGGTTATTTTAAAAACATCAAAGTAAACTTACATTGAAAGTGACTGGTCTTGTGCGTCTTGTGATGAATAAAGTGCCATACATAATTATGGAAACTAGTAAGACATCACATAATACAGGGTAGAGAAACCCTATGACCAAAATGGATCAGGGGACAGATTTTATAAACTGGGAGGACATTAGATAAAATCCACATGACGATCATGAGATTCTCATTTCTATGATGCACAAGCCTTTCGAATTGTGTATGGTGAATTGCTAAGCTTTTATTTGATTTCTGCTACCTTGGCAGCTAAACTAAGAGCTGAGCATGGGACCCATGCTGGCCCAATGCATTATGCATGATAAATGGCCAATGGCTTCAAATATTGACTCTTTCTCTCTGCTCAGATGCTACCTGCAATATTGTGTTCCGTGTCTTTGTGTTGGATATGACTCCAATCAGTGGCGAGCTTTCTCCTGATTCCTACTTATACCAATTTTGCAAGGGCTCCTTGATGCCATACTAAGTAAAATATAATGCTCCCCTTCCCTCTTGAGGTTAGCTGTTTGTACCTATGTTTGGAAGAAAGTTGTAATGAGGTGAGAAATTTATTGGCTCTGGCCAAACCCAAACATAGTACTGGCTTACTGTGTTACTTCTGGTCTCATTTAATTTCTCCAGTCTGTCACCCTATAATAGACCTTCCTTTTTGTATTATTATAGACCTTTCTGCAATTCCACTTTCATGCCTCCCTTTATTTTATGCCTGTTGCATGAATGATGTTCTCCCAGTTCTGATAAATGACCAGTTGCCTCAAACGTTGACTGTTTCTCTCTCCACAGATGCTGCTTAGCATTTCCAGTCTACAGTATTCAGTGCTTATTTTTAATTTATACTTCTTGGTTTAAACTCTGTCTGATTCAGCAAATGAATTGATTTTATTGGTTGCAGAGCCATGCTGTTAGTCACTCTGGTCACGGGTAGCAAGGATCTGCTTGCTTGTAGAGGACACTACACTGAATCAACCTTTGATGACAACAACTTGATGCTCAAAAGTCTGTAAATGGTCAACAGACAGCTGAAATGCCTTTTGGTTATTCCTTGGTTACCTTCGCATTATCAACTTATTGAAAATTCAGAGATTAGAATCCTTACTATAAGAATCAAATGAATGTTTCTCTGAGCTGACGAGAAGCTGTTTGTGTTGATTTGGTGTGTTCAGCAACCAAGCAAGATACAATCACCTATGTCTGTGATGCAAGAGATCATGAAGACTTCTTAAATGAATGGGCCGATTACATCTATTAACAGAGTCTGTGTATCTGTCTGTCATTGCATGATTGGGGGTTAGATTCAAAGAAGATCGGGTTGAAATCATTGACATTAATTATTGTTTAATTTTGATATATTAAAACTACTGTATTATTAATAAGTAATTACTTCATTTCTTTAAGCTATAAACTTGGTTGCTGGTGTCAGTTATTCACAAAATCTCATCACAAACCATTGGGGCAATTTTGAGGGTCATTGAATGCTTTAATTTTAAAGTGTTGTGAAGACCGGGAGGCTGATTTGATTTGATTTGACTGTCTTTCTCCATGTCATAACAAAATACAGAACTTAAATCCTTTCAAGCTTTAACAGGATCTCAGTATCTGAGTGTTTCATATTTCTTAACACCAAAAAAATACAAAGGACTAAAACCCATTTTTATGAGAATCCTTCTGACTTTATTGATGTTTTACCAATGTTGCCAACAACCATCAATAAAGAACTGCGTCAGGATAGAAAGAAAAAATGAGCAGAGGTTTGTACAATTTTTTTCTTTTCAGCAGCCTCACACACAAAAAGAATCATTAATTTCTTGTACATCTGAATTTTGCCATTTCATATTTCAGTGCTAAAGTGAAATACAGAAGTTGCTGGAAATATTTCTGCAATCAAAAACTGCAGCAAAAATACTGTGAATAGTCAGCACGTCTGGAGAATCTACAAAAAGGGAAATATGTGGTTAAGATTTCAGTTTGATGATCTTTTGGCAAAATGGTTCTGATGAAAATTCATCAATCTCAAACATTAATTCCACTTCTTCAACTTTCCTGTGCCATGTGCTTAAAAATCAACTGTTAGGAAGATAGTTACTACAGGGCAGCTGTCTAGAAAGATGACTGATGGTGGTTTATGCTGAGGACCTGCATGTGTCAGGTAAGAGGAGAGTCCTTCCTGGTAACCTCAGCTAGTGCAGAATTTGAACCCACACTGTTGGCATCACTCTACATTACAAATGAGTTGTACAGCCAACTGTGCTAATGAACCCCTGCTAGAAATTTACATTGCAGAAATAGGCCAACTTGGTAAATGGTCCCACACATTGGGGCCTGACTTTTACAAATACCAACTGACTTCTTGTGTATATGCAGCATTTTCAGATTCAAGCATTTCTAGTTTCTGTTTTAAATATTCTCTTTTTAATGCTGATGTCTGGAGCTATCCATTGTAGAAATGCAGCTATGTAACTTGAGACTCAATCATTTCTCAAAAAGTGAACAAATATGCACAGTTAATTAATATTAATCATTTTGAAGCTTTCCTATAAAATTGACTTCAATTTTATTGCATATGTCTTCATCATAAAATTAGTGTAACTTCTGGCTTTCCTCAGTGATACCTTCCTCAGCAAGGAAGGTATCACTGATTCCGATCTTTTCTTTCAACCTCTACTACCGAGGCAGTGAGGTAAGACGGAAAATACAACTTTTTCCTCAAGTGTCATAGTTCCTTGTTGTTCCCTGTAGCTCAGGTATAAATTAATGTTTAGATCAGAATGGTGCTGGAAAAGCACAGCAGGCCAGGCAGCATCCGAGAAGCAGGAAAATCGACGTTTCAGGCAAAAGCACTTCATCAGGAATAGAGTCCCCCACTCCAACCTCTCACCCTCACAACGTGCAGCCCTCCACTCCCTCTGCTCCAATCCCAACCAAACTCTGGTTTCCAGCATCTGCAGTCCTCACTTTTGCCTTATAAATTAATGTTTCAGAATTCGGGACCAAAGTTCAAGTCCATCCAGAAACTTCGATACAACATTGTGGATCTGACTATAGGGTCGTACTGAGGAGTGCTGCACTGTTAGAAATGCCACATTATCTTTCAGAAGAGATGTTAAACCCAGGTCCTGTGTGCCTCTCAAGTGAACATATAATATCCCAAAGCACTATTCAAAGGTAACCCAGGGAGATCTCCCTAGTCCTGTTAAATGTTAATCCATTAATTAACTAATAAGCAAATAAAATATCTAGTCATTATCACATTGCTATTTATGGCACCGTGACGAGTGCAAATTGGCTGCCATGTTTCCTATTTTGCAGCAGTGACTACAGCACAATACCAGTAGTAGTTCCTTCACCATCACGGGGTCAAAATCTTGGAATTTCCTCCCTAATGGCATTGTGGGCCAACCCACAGCAGGTAGACTGCAGCAGTTCAAGAAGGCTGCTCACCACCACGTTCTCACGGACAAGTAGGGACGGGCAATAAATGCTGGCCAGCCAGCAATGCCCACATCCCACAAATACATTTTTAAGATGTCTTAAGGCCATGTAAATGTATAGTTTTCTGCTAGATTTTTATATATCCACACACTTGTTTCAGATTTGAATACATACCTAATTTGGTCATTGCTCCCCAGACATCAGATGCTGTAGAAGTCTAGAGGACTAAGAAGCCAAAGAAATTTGAGAAGTTCACATAAAGGAGTTTTTTAAAATCAGTTTCTGTCTCTGAACAGTAACTACTGATTCATTGAAAGAGGTGAAACAGTACCCTGGTGAGGAAGTTGAAATGTTATTACAGGTTCTCTCTACAATGCAGTTCGTTCACATGTTTTAAACTTAGTAACCTTACACTGGTTAACTTCAATCATTTTCTAAGCCAGTACAACTTGAAGTAAATCCATTAGAAGACACTGAGTAGAAATTTGATATTTCTACCACACTAATGAATAAGTATTTGTTTTGCTGTTTTGACAAGTCATACCATCTGTTGAAAATATAATATGTTTTGCTGTTTCCTTCACAACAGTTTATTTATTTGATCATTGTTATACTGTAAATCAATCAAACAACAATAGGAAATTTTGAACCTGAATAGATTTTCAAACACATTTGGTGAACAAGCTCCCTAAAGAAATAGCAGTAAAATACTTGGGCTAAAACAAATCAAGAGTAACATATCTATAAGATTCACACAAAAACTGAATTTTAATTTTAATTATTTGATTTGGTAAATCCTGCCCTGTAAGAAACAATTCTTAGGATTCTCTTTGTGCGTGGGAAATCATGTCTCACAAACTTGATTGAGTTGTTTGAAGTAACAAAGAAGATTGATGAGGGCAGAGCAGTAGGTGTGATCTATATGGACTTCAGTAAGGCATTCGACAAGGTTCCCCATGGGAGACTGATTAGCAAGGTTAGATCTCATGGAATACAGGGAGAACTAGCTATTTGGATACAGAACTGGCTCAAAGGTAGAAAACAGAGGGTGGTGGTGGAGGGTTGTTTTTCAGACTGTAGGACTGGGACCAGTGGAGTGCCACAAGGATCGGTGCTGGGCCCTCAACTTTTTGTCATTTACATAAATGATTTGGATGTGAACATAAGAGGTACAGTTAGTAAGTTTGCAGATGACACCAAAATTGGAGGTGTAGTGGACAGCGAAGAGGGTTACCTCAGATTACAACAGGATCTGGACCAGATGGGCCAATGGGCTGAGAAGTGGCAAATGGTGTTTAATTCAGATAAATGCGAGGTGCTGCATTTTGGGAAAGCAAATCTTAGCAGGACTTATACACTTAATGTTAAGGTCCTAGGGAGTGTTGCTGAACAAAGAGACCTTGGAGTGCAGGTTCATAGCTCCTTGAAAGTGAAGTCGCAGTTGGATAGGATAGTGAAGAAGGCATTTGGTATGCTTTCCTTTATTGGTCAGAGTATTGAGTACAGGAGTTGGGAGGTCATGCTGTGGCTGTACAGGACATTGGTTAGGCCACTGTTGGAATATTGCATGTAATTCTGGTCTCCTTCCTATCGGAAAGATGTTGTGAAACTTGAAAGGGTTCAGAAAAGATTTACAAGGATGTTGCCAGGGTTGGAGGATTTGAGCTATAGGGAGAGACTGAGCAGGCTGGGGCTGTTTTCCCTGGAGCGTCAGAAGCTGAGGAGTGACCTTATAGAGGTTTACAAAATTATGCGGGGTATGGATAGGATAAATAGACAAAGTCTTTTCCCTGGGGTTGGGGAGTCCAGAACTAGAGGGCCTAGGTTTAGGTTGAGAGGGGAAAGATATAAAAGAGACCTAAGGGGCAACTTTTTCACACAGAGGGTGGTACGTGTGTGGAGTGAGCTGCCAGGGGATGTGGTGGAGGCTGGTAACATCCTCTGCAACATTTAAGAGGCATTTGGATGGGTATATGAATAGGAAGAGTTTGGAGGGATATGGGCCGAGTGCTGGCAGGTGGGACTAGATTGGGTTGGAATAACTGGTCGGCATGGACAGGTTGGACCAAAGGGTCTGTTTCCATGCTCTACATCTCTATGACTCTGTAAGTGCTTTCTATTCTTATTCATTTTGTATCAAATGGAACTCATTGTAAAATTTAAGACATTTGACAAAATTTTGAAGATGTGTAGAGTAGAATTGAAAGTAGGAACTACAATTTTCTTTGGTATGCCAAAGAAGGAAATAGTAAACCAGAATCTTTGCTCCCATTGGTCATCGCTGGAAATTATGTGTGCAAATTGTATCCCATCATGCTCTGGCACAACTGAAATGCCCTGTACAGTCAAGAAGTTGACCACCATTATAAAAGCAAAATACTGTGTATGTTGGATATCTGATATAAAAAACACAGAAAATACTGGAGAAACTCAGCAGGCGTAGCAGTATCTGTGGAGAGAAATACAAGTTAATGTCCTGAGTTTAATATGACATTTCAACAGGACTCACTCAGTTCTGAAGAATCATATCAGACTTGAAATGATAACTGTTTGTCTCTCCATGGATGGTACCAGACTTGTAAAGTTCTCCAACACTTCCTAATTTTATTTATTATTCTAATTAGTCACCATGCCTTGTTTAGGGTGCATCAACTGTTGGGGTCACAATCCCAG
Source organism: Chiloscyllium plagiosum (assembly GCF_037043375.1). Taxonomy (NCBI): domain Eukaryota; kingdom Metazoa; phylum Chordata; class Chondrichthyes; order Orectolobiformes; family Hemiscylliidae; genus Chiloscyllium; species Chiloscyllium plagiosum. The sequence continues at coordinate 103,816,948 of NW_028270144.1, read as the reverse complement.
TAGGAGGTAGTAGAAACAGTGTACAGTAAAATTGTGCTAATTTCCTAATCTCTTCTATTATCCGGACAGTGTGAAGTAACCTATCACAAAACAAACTTCAGTAAGGTGTTCGACAAGGTTCCTAATGTGAAACTGGTTAGCAAGGTTAGATCTCATGGAATACAGGGAGAACTAGCCATTTGGATACAGAACTAGTTCGAAGGTAGAAGACCGAGGGTTGCTTTTCAGACTGGATGCCTGTGGCCAGTGGTGTGCCACAAGGATTGGTGCTAGGTCCACTACTTTTAATCATTTATATTAATGATTTGGATGTGAACATGAGAGGTATAGTTAGTAAATTTGTAGTTGGCACCAAACTTGAAGGTGTAGTGGACAGCGAAGAAGGTTACCTCGGAGTACAATAGGATCTTGATCATATGGGCCAATGGGCTGAGAAATGGCAGATGGAGTTTAATTAAGATAAATGAAAGGTGCTGCATTTTGAAAAAGAAAATCAGGGCAGGACTTATACATTTAATGGTAAGATCCTGGGGAGTGTTGCTGAACAAAGAGATCTTGGAGTGCAGGTTCATTGTTCCTTGAATGTAGCACCATAGGTAAGTAGGATAGTGAAGATGGCATTTGGTATGCTATCCTTTATTGGTCAGAGCATTGAGTGTAGGAGTTGGGAGGTCTTAGGTTAGGCCACTTTTGGAATATTACATGCAATTCTGGTCTCCTTCATTTCAGAAGGATGTTGTGAAACTTGAAAGGGTTCAGAAAAGATCTACAAGGATATTGCCAGGGTTAGAGAATTTTAGCTATAGGGAGAGGCTGAATAGGCGGGGTTGTTTTCCCTGTAGCATCGGAGGCTGAGGGGGTGACCTTATAGAGGTTTGTAAAATCATTAGGGGCATGGATAGGATAATAGACAAGGGGTGGAGGAGTCCAGAACTATAGGGTATAGGTTTAGGGTGAGAGAGGAAAGATATAAAAGGGACTTAAGGGGCAATATTTTCACACAGAGTGTATGGAATGAGCTGCCGGAGGAAGTGGAGGAGGTGGAGGCTGATACAATTATAGCTTATCTGGATGAGTATATGAATAGGAAGGGTTTAGAGGGATATGGGCCAAGTGCTGGCAAATGGGACTAGATTAGGTTAAGATATCTGGTTGGCATTGACGAGCGGGACTGAAGTGTCTGTTTCCGTGCTGCGCATCTCTATGACTCTAAACTTCTGACATTTGTACATTTGATTGGTTGCAGCAGCTCTGAGAGGCAAACAGAATCACAGAAGTGTTACAATACACAAGGAGGCACTTCAGCTCATTGTGTTTGCACCAGCTCTCCAAATGTGTCACATATTTGATTACCTCCTGCAGCTCTTCCATTGATGACGATTCACCCATGAATTTTACCATTTCAGGCCTGGACATAGGTTTGCGGGTGTCAGCTGTGACTGGATTTATGGTTGAGGAACTGTCTTTTCCAGCTTTGACTGCTGTTCCAGTTCAGCCTGCTACAAAGTAGCAGTAGCGAGTGTTTGACATTTAATAACTCTACATGGAATATAGCAACATGAAAAGGCCATTTGACCCCTCAAGCTTGCTCCACCATTCATTATGATGGTGGTTAATCCTCTATCACAATGCCACATTCCTGCTTTCTCTCCATATCCCTTGATGCTTTCTAAATGTACTTATTTAATATACTAAGTGAGCTGGCTCCATCGCCCTTTGTGGTAGAGAATTCCATAGGTTTACTACCCATTATGTGAAGAAACGTTTCCTCATCTCGGTCTTAAATTGTCTACTCCGTATCCTGAGACTGTTTCTCCTGTCTCAAGACTTCCCAATCAGGGAAACATCCTCTCTCCCCATCATGTCAACAAAATTCTAATGTACAGAACAGTTGCTGTCACCTCTCTCCTACTGTCACAATACTATGGCTTTAAGAGGTGTATTTTGTACTTTTTTAAATGCAGAAATGTTAAGCCTGGGGCTATGTGTGGTCTGCTTAAAACCAATAATGTAAACAGCTTGTAAGGCCTTGGGGTTTTTTTAAAGTTGGAACAATAGAAGCAGCCTGATGGGTGGGATTAAGCTCCCATAGAACCAGGAGTTTTAGTTTTAAGCAGTTGCTAGATGTAGAAGCTCTTATTTCTCTGCCTGTTACAGCTAAATGTTGGGGTTTTCTTCCTGCTACTAGACTTACATGTGAGACAATCTATTTTACTGAGGTTGCCTTTCGAGAGGTGTGATTACAGTTAACCATTTCTTTTATTTTTATTTTGTCTGTGTTTTAACAATAGTATAGAAATAAGGTGTGTTTTGCTTAAAGTCAAGAAATTTCACCCAAATCGAGTTGCATCTGGAACACAAGCCTTACAGTTACCTTGAAAATAGTTAGGATCCAAGCTATCTTCTTAATATATTTTGAGGGAGTTTGATCTATCCTGCAGTGAGACTTGGACTGTATATTAACAACGTATAACAACGTATAAAAGCGCTGGATTAATTTCATCAGTAATGCCTCTGCTACATCCTCTGGATTGAAAGAGATGAGTATTGAACAAAAGCGAGTGACCTTCTTGAAGTCATTCCACAATCATTCAGGTGCAAATACAATGGACTGGACCATACGTCCTGGTGGATGAAAAGCATCTCCCTTGCTAGGTCCTGTTTCCTCAGTGCCTAAATGGCCAACACCTGAGAAAAACAAAGAAAATGCTACGAAGAAATGCTAAAGCTCTTCTTGACATGCAGCTACATTAGCATTAGTAACTTGAAGGAGCTTGCCATCAATCATTCAAAAGGGTGATAACTTATCCATCAAGCAACATTACAAGTCACAACATCTCAATGATGAAATGAAGTGGAGGCAGGGAGGGGAAGAAAGGAAGCAAATCCTGCACTTTGGACCCCACTACCTCATGGATGTCATACCCCATGTGTCCAAAGGTCAAGAATCAGTCACATGAAGACCCCATGGCAAAAACTCAGCCCAAAGTAGACATCATCCTAAAATTCAGTGGCAGCTGAAAAATTAAAACACAAATTTTAATTGTATACTGAATGTGACTATGCAGCTTCTGTTTTTTTGTTCTGTATAGGGTTACTTTAATTTCAATTCTCAATGGAGTCACATTGGAAAACAGAATTTCAGAAATCCTGGGCTAAATGCAGAAAAACCAACCGTTGAGCAACATTTGACAGCTTTAAAATCCTTCTGTGTTTAAGCTTAAAGGTTTACACATGTGGCATCCTGAACATATTATTATTGTGCCATTCATCAATTCTCCAAATAATCTTCAATAATATTTCCCGACAAGTTATCTGTTGTCTGCAGTAAATGGTTACAGGGTTTTCAACTTCTTGCAAGTCAGTTGCCTTAAATTTGGTTGGCTGTATGGTTGCTCTTTCTGCACTGGTCCCAAGTTCTGGATAGCTTGCTGTCACAATCAGGAAAGAATACAGTATTTTAGTTGTGCCCTTACATATCAACATACACTTACATTGTGCTGTCAATACAATGTACTTCGTAGAAATGCATTCAGATCAAAAAGGACACTGATGCAAAGACAATATTAGGAGGTCATCAAAATCTTCATCAAAAAGAGGTGGTTTTCAACAAGAGCATTAAAAGATAGAGGTAGAGGTATTTCAGGATGGAACGTGGTGTATCGGCCCAGTCTCTCGGTGGTAAATGGTGGTGTCGCGGTCTGGTGTGGTGGTATCTCAGTGTGCAAGTGAGTCCTGCCCAGATATATTGCAGAGGCACTAGGGGAGATCGGAAACATAGCAGCTTCAGCAGCAGCACAGCGATGGCATCGCAGCCCGACACGGGAAGAGTGAGCAGTGAGGGAGTGCCCCCAGTACCTGTGGTGGTGTAATTAAAAACAGGCAGCTGTGGTCTCCCGGAGAGCAAGATAAGTGGAGAACATCAAAGATTGCTGAACTTTTAACTTAATTCGTTTATTTTTTCTAGTTTAAATTAAGAAAGACTTTAAGTTAAATATTATCTTATTTATTTTCCTACTTATTCTATGAGGTAATGCTTAACTTTTGAACTCTGTTTCTCTTACAACATTGGTACCTAAGTTTTTTGTAGCTAGGTATCTTTGTATCTAAGATGGTGCTGTGTATGGTGACATTGTACACTTATCACTGTACTCCTGTACTTCTGTATAAAATCTAAGTCTAAAATCTAAATCCAAAATGTGCATTCAGACAAGACCAGGTTCAATTATTATCCATTGAACTATTCCTCTATGCATAGGATTTTCCCATTCTTTTTTCAAATGTGGAGTCAAATGTGTTAGGTGGCGAAGAACATGACACTACACCACTAAGACATTACATCCAATCACTCACTAATCAGTTCATTAAGAGTCAACAAGCAAAAGTAGGCAAGCACCTCAGCAAATCACACTTGTGATCTGGGTGGCCAGAATCTGCTGGTCAATTAGAGAACAACAACTTTTGAGTTATAAAGGTAGATAAAGTGGTTAATAGGGCATATAGGATACTTGTCTTTTGAGTCAAGACATTGGATACAAGGGCATGGAGATTATGATGGAATTGTATCTAATGTTAGTTGGGCACAGCTGTGTAAGTCTGGTTGCCACTCTTTCGAACGAATGTGATTAAATCAGAGAGGGTGTAGAGAATATTCACCATGATGTTAGCTGGGCTGCAGCAATTCAGCTCTGAGGAGAGAATAAAAAGGCTGGGGTTGTTTACCTTAGAACAGAGAAGGCTAAGGGGGGATCTGATTGAGTTGTACAAAGTTCTAAGGGGAATAGATAGGGAGAGGAGTCAATAAGCAGGGGACAGTTTTATAGCGAGGGGCAGGAGGTTCAGAGGGGATTTCAGGGGAACAAATTTCAAGCAGAGAATGGGGATGTATCTGGAACTCACTGCTTACTATGGGGGTAGAGACAGGAACCCTCAAGACATTTAAGAAGTATTTAGATGTCGAGGAACTGGTGTTGGACTGTGGTGGGCAAAGTTAAAAATCACACAACACCAGACTGTAGTCCAACAGGTTTATTTGAAAGCACTAACCTTTGGAGTGCTGCTCCTTCTTCAGGTGATTGCGGAGAATAAGGGCTCATTGAAATTTCTTTTTGAAAAAGATTTTAAATTTTTTACAAAATTATAAATTTACAATAAAATAGTATAACAATCTTATTGTATAACAACAATAACAATAAACTAATTACTACTCGACTTTATAAAACAAATTTAAAAACCAAAAACAATCTACCCATACTACAACTCAATAAATAATTAAACAAAATATGTTAAATTAAATTAGGTTGAATTAAATTAAATTACATCACTCAGTGGAACACCACTGAAGCTCCCCATCAACGGGAGCGCCAGTTAGAATACCCATATTTATTCGGAATTCTTCCTCTCGGGGTCCCCGGCCCGCCAGACCCAGTCCTCGTGGCTATACAAAGGCCTTAATCAATATAGCCGACAAGTCTGTGTCTATATAGTTCAAAAAGGGCCGCCACGTCCTATTAAATAGTTCTGTTTTCTGGTGCACCATTATCGTAAGGAAGTCCAGGGGGACATGTTCCATCACTAACCTACGCCAATCCTGGAAGGCATGGGAGAATTTCCGAAATCCAGCTCATCAGAATGTTCTTGCTTGCACAATATGTAAGAATATTAAACAGTTTCTTTCCATGCTCATCTAAAGAAGGCAGGTTCGGAAGGCCCAAGGGGAGGGATATTGGATCTACCTTAACTTCGCTTCCCAAGATCCCTTCCAAAACACTTGTTATCACGCCCCAAAACCTGAGGAACTCATGGCATGAGCACAAGCAATGGATGAGAGTACTAGTGTCTGTTTTGCATTTGGGGCACACTGGGGAGATTTCTTTCTTAAATTTTGCAAGCTGCTCTGGAGCCAAATAGGCCCTGTGGAGAACCTTCTGTTGCATAGCCTGCGTTCTATTACAGATGGAAATCTTTTTCACATTCTCCCAAATGACCTCCCATGCCTCTGACGAGATCTCCACTCCCAATTTCTGAGTCCAGATCCTGCAGAGCCGTTCAATGTCTTTCGAGGCACCACTTCCCAGTAAATCGTAGAGGGTACTGATCGAGAGAATACCTGTGGACCGAAGTACTCTCCTCTCCACATCAGACTATAGAGATTAAACAATAATGTGACCTTTTTTTCTGTATAAATTCCCTAATCTGAAAATAATGAAAGAGGTCCTGACTAGACAATTCATATTTATGGCTCAGCTGATCAAGAGACATCTGGATCAGTGGTGCTGGAAGAGCACAGCAATTCAGGCAGCATCCGAGGACAGGCAAAATCGACGTTTCGGGCAAAAGCCCTTTATCAGGAATAAAGGCAGAGAGCCTGAAGCGTGGAGAGATAAGCTAGAGGAGTGTGGGGGTGGGGAGAGAGTGGCATAGAGTACAATAGGTCAGTGGGGAAGGAGATGAAGGTGATAGGTCAGGGAGGAGAGGGTGGAGTGGATAGGTGGAAAAGGAGCTGGGCAGGTCGGACAAGTCCGGACAGGTCAGGAGATCGAGTTGCGGGAGGTTAGAAGCTACGATGAGGTGGGGGAAGGGGAAATGAGGAAACTGCTGAAATCCACATTGATGCCCTGGGGTTGAAGTGTTCCGAGGCGGATGATGAGGCGTTCTTCCTCCAGGCGTCTGGTGGTGAGGGAGCGGCGGTGGAGGAGGCCCAGCACCTCCATATCCTCGGCAGAGTGGGAGGGGGAGTTGAAATGTTGAGCCACTGGGCGATTTGGTTGATTGATGCGGGTGTCTCGGAGATGTTCCCTAAAGCGCTCTGCTAGGAGGCGCCCAGTCTCCCCAATGTAGAGGAGACCGCATCGGGAGCAACGGATACAATAGATGATATTAGTGGATGTGCAGGTAAAACTTTGATGGATGTGGAAAGCTCCTTTGGGGCCTTGGATAGAGGTGAGGGAGGAGGTGTGGGCGCAGGTTTTACAGTTCCTGCGGTGGCAGGGGAAAGTGCCAGGATGGGAGGGTGGGTCGTAGGGGGGCGTGGACCTGACCAGGTAGTCACGGAGGGAACAGTCTTTGCGGAAGGCGGAGAGGGGTGGGGAGGGAAATATATCCCTGGTGGTGGGGTCTGTTTGGAGGTGGCGGAAATGTCGGCGGATGATTTGGTTTATGCGAAGGTTGGTAGGGTGGAAGGTGAGCACCAGGGGCGTTCTGTCCTTGTTGCGGTTGGAGGGGTTGGGTCTGAGGGCGGAGGTGGGCGCTGGCCTATTACCTGCCCTCGACCTCTTCATTTCCAACTGCTGCCGGGACATTAACCACCTCAACCTGTCGACCCCCCTCCCCCACTCCAACCTCTCACCCTCACAACGTGCAGCCCTCCAATCCCTCTGCTCCAATCCTGACCTCACCATCAAGCCAGCGGACAAAGGGGGCGCAGTGGTAGTCTGGCGCACTGACCTCTACATCGCTGAAGCCAAACGCCAACTCGAGGACACCTCTTCCTACCGCCCCCTTGACCATGACCCCACCCCCCATCACCAAACCATCATCTCCCAGACCATACAGAACCTCATCACCTCAGGAGATCTCCCACCCACAGCTTCCAACCTCATAGTCCGGGAACCTCGCACTGCCCGGTTCTACCTCCTTCCCAAGATCCACATGCCTGACCACCCTGGCCGATCCATTGTCTCAGCATGCTCCTGCCCCACTGAACTCATCTCTACCTACCTCGACACTGTCCTATCCCCCCTAGTCCAGGAACTCCCCACATACGTTCGAGACACCACCCACGCCCTCCACCTCCTCCAAGACTTCCGTTTCCCCGGCCCCCAACGCCTCATCTTCACCGTGGATATCCAATCCCTCTACACCTCCATCCGCCATGACCAGGGCCTCCAAGCTCTCCGTTTTTTCCTCTCCAGACGTTCCCAACAGTACCCCTCCACCGACACTCTCATTCGTTTGGCCGAACTGGTCCTCACCCTTAACAATTTCTCCTTTGAATCCTCCCACTTCCTCCAGACCAAAGGGGTAGCCATGGGCACACGTATGGGCCCCAGCTATGCCTGTCTCTTTGTTGGCTACGTAGAGCAGTTGATCTTCCGTAATTACCCCGGCACCACTCCCCACCTCTTCCTCCGCTACATTGATGACTGCATTGGCACCACCTCGTGCTCCCGCGAGGAGGTTGAGCAATTCATCAACTTCACCAACACATTCCACCCTGACCTTAAATTTACCTGGACCATCTCTGACACCTCCCTCCCCTTCCTGGACCTCTCCATCTCCATCAGTGACGACCGACTTGACACTGACATCTTCTACAAACCCACCGACTCCCACAGCTACCTGGATTACACCTCTTCCCACCCTACCTCTTGCAAAAATGCCATCCCGTATTCCCAATTCCTCCGCCTCCGCCGTATCTGCTCCCAGGAGGAGCGGTTCCACCATAGAACACACCAGATGGCCTCCTTCTTTAGAGACCGCAATTTCCCTTCCCATGTGGTTAAAGATGCCCTCCAACGCATCTCATCCACATCCCGCACCTCCGCCCTCAGACCCAACCCCTCCAACCGCAACAAGGACAGAACGCCCCTGGTGCTCACCTTCCACCCTACCAACCTTCGCATAAACCAAATCATCCGCCGACATTTCCGCCACCTCCAAACAGACCCCACCACCAGGGATATATTTCCCTCCCCACCCCTCTCCGCCTTCCGCAAAGACTGTTCCCTCCGTGACTACCTGGTCAGGTCCACGCCCCCCTACGACCCACCCTCCCATCCTGGCACTTTCCCCTGCCACCACATGAACTGTAAAACCTGCGCCCACACCTCCTCCCTCACCTCTATCCAAGGCCCCAAAGGAGCTTTCCACATCCATCAAAGTTTTACCTGCACATCCACTAATATCATCTATTGTATCCGTTGCTCCCGATGCGGTCTCCTCTACATTGGGGAGACTGGGCACCTCCTAGCAGAGCGCTTTAGGGAACATCTCCGAGACACCCGCATCAATCAACCAAATTGCCCAGTGGCTCAACATTTCAACTCCCCCTCCCACTCTGCCGAGGATATGGAGGTGCTGGGCCTCCTCCACCGCCGCTCCCTCACCACCAGACGCCTGGAGGAAGAACGCCTCATCTTCCGCCTCGGAACACTTCAACTCCAGGGCATCAATGTGGATTTCAGCAGTTTCCTCATTTCCCCTTCCCCCACCTCATCCTAGCTTCTAACCTCCCGCAACTCGATCCCCTGACCTGTCCGGACTTGTCCGACCTGCCCAGCTCCTTTTCCACCTATCCACTCCACCCTCTCCTCCCTGACCTATCACCTTCATCTCCTTCCCCACTGACCTATTGTACTCTATGCCACTCTCTCCCCACCCCCACCCTCCTCTAGCTTATCTCTCCACGCTTCAGGCTCTCTGCCTTTATTCCTGATGAAGGGCTTTTGCCCGAAACGTCGATTTTGCCTGTCCTCGGATGCTGCCTGAATTGCTGTGCTCTTCCAGCACCACTGATCCAGAATCTGGTTTCCAGCATCTGCAGTCATTGTTTTTACCTTGTTGATCAAGAGACATCATGACTTTCTCTTTAAATAAGTCTCCCAAACAGGAAACCCCTCTAGACTCCCAGAACCTAAAGCCAAAATCCATCGATCCTGCCAAAATCCTGGCAATTCTACTGTGGGAGTATGAGAAACAAAGCTCACACACTTCAATAATTGCAGTCCGAGACAAAATCTGAATCAATAGTGTCCTTTATTTTACTCTTGCAAGAGGGTGTGATGTCCAGTGTCTACAAGGCAAGGGACATACACACCCCAAATTCAATTAATACACAATATTTATATAATTTGTTTTTTTTTCATTGCTCCTCCCCTATTTACATCTTCCACTTCCCTAAGACCGGCACCCATTACTCCTGTTTATCTCTTGCCTTATCTGGCCTTGTCTGTGACAAAATGCTTATTTCTGGCCTCACAAGGCCGTTTGACCTCATCCCGCTGTAAGTCATTGTTAGGCATATTCTTTCTTCACCATTATCTACTCCCTCCATCTGTACCTTCCCCTACCATACTGATCCTTATGACCCTTTTAATTGGGGTTTGTTCCTGTGTTTCTGTAAAAGTGGGAAACAGATGTTTATACCTACTGTTTGTACAGGCGTATCTAGCTTAACTTCCTCCCCTCACAGCATCTTATCTATTCGCCTGTAATCTCTACCATTGTTTTGCAGTCACGTTTCATTCTTGCATACAATTTTAGCTAATACAAAAACAATAATGAATTTCCTCCACATAGTTTCCATTCTTGTTGACTCAGCTCTTGGCTAAAACAATTACACACTGGTGTGAGTTCATTTACTTTGTATAAGTAATTAGAATTGTAGAAGTAACACTTTTTCCTACATCCCACAGGGAGTAAAAAGGGAAGTTTTATATAAATTACCCTCACTTTGTTGCATCATTCTCCATGCTTTAACTGTGTTAATAACAATCAGGTTTCTACAATGCTCCATGACAGTCCTCATCTTGTCCGCGAACAGCAAATTAATAAGGGGGCCTTTTGCCTGGAAGGCCTCAATATCCAGTCATATTGACCTCAGGTCCTGGCAAGCCCAATCATTCACATAGGATAATAGGGAACCTATCTCTGAAATCTGGAAAGTCTACCCCACCTCCCCCACCACCACACTCCCCCCCCGCCAACCCCCTCCCATCCCCTGTGGAAGCTGCAATTTAGCAAGGTTAATAAGAGGTCACCTGTGGCGCCAGATGAAAGAACCGAGCCATCTGGTTCTTTCAGATTATCCAGATTACACAGGAGGAAGTGCTGGATGTCTTGAAACTGTTAAAAGTGGATAAATCCCCAGGACCTGATCAGGTGTACCCGAGAACTCTGTGGGAAGCTAGAGAAGTGATTGCTGGGCCTCTTGCTGAGATATTTGTATCATCGATAGTCACAGGTGAGGTGCCGGAAGACTGGAGGTTGGCAAACGTGGTGCCACTGTTTAAGAAGGGCGATAAAGACAAGCCAGGGAACTATAGACCGGTGAGCCTGATCTCAGTGGTGGGCAAGATGTTGGAGGGGATCCTGAGGGACAGTATGTACATGTATTTGGAAAGGCAAGGACTGATTCGGGGTAGTCAACATGGCTTTGTGCTTGGGAAATCATGTCTCACAAACTTGATTGAGTTTTTTGAAGTAACAAAGAAGATTGATGAGGGCAGAGCAGTGGATGTGATCTATATGGACTTCAGTAAGGCGTTCGACAAGGTTCCCCATGGGAGACTGATTAGCAAGGTTAGATCTCATGGAATACAGGGAGAACTAGCCATTTGGATACAGAACTGGCTCAAAGGTAGAAGACAGGGGGTGTAGGTGGAGGGTTGTTTTTCAGACTGGAGGCCTGTGACCAGTGGAGTGCCACAAGGATCGGTGCTGGGTCCTCTACTTTTTGTCATTTACATAAATAATTTGGATGCGAGCATAAGAGGCATTGTTAGTAAGTTTGCAGATAACACCAAAATTGGAGGTGTAGTGGACAGCGAAGAGGGTTACCTCAGATTACAATAGGATCTGGACTAAATGGGCCAGTGGGCTGAGAAGTGGCAGATGGAGTTTAATTCAGATAAATGCAAGGTGCTGCATTTTGGGAAAGCAAATCTTAGCAGGACTTATACACTGAATGGTAAGGTCCTAGGGAGTGTTAGGAGAAAGTGAAGACTGCAGATGCTGGAGAGCAGAGCTTAAAAATGTGTTGCTGGAAAAGCGCAGCAGGTCAGGCAGCATCAAAGGAGAATCGACGTTTCGGGCATAAGCCCTTCTTCAGGAGGCTAAGATAAAAGGTAGGGAGGAAGGACTTGGGGGAAGGGCGTTGGGAACACAATAGGTGGAAGGAGGTTAAGGTGAGGGTGATAAGTCGGAGAGAGGGTGGGGGCGGAGAGGTCGGGAAGAAGATTGCAGGTCAAGAAGACGGTGCTGAGTCTGAGGGCTGGGACTGAGAAAAGGTTGGGGGAGGGGAAATGAGGAAGCTGGAGAAATCCGCATTCATCCCCTGTGGCTGGAGGGTTCCTAGGCGGAAGATGAGTCGCTCTTCCTCCAGGCGCCGTGTTGCCATGGTCTGGGCGCTGGAGGAGGCTAAGGACCTGCATGTCCTTGGCTGAGTGGGAGGGGGAGTTAAAGTGTTAAACACTCCTAGGGAGTGTTGCTGAACAAAGAGACCTTGGAGTGCAGGTTCATAGCTCCTTGAAAGTGGAGTCGCAGGTAGATAGGATAGTAAAGAAAGTGTTTGGTATGCTTTCCTTTATTGGTCAGAGTGTTGAGTACAGAAGTTGGGAGGTCATGTTGTGGCTGTACAGGACATTGTTAGGCCACTGTTGGAATTCTGGTCTCCTTCCTATTGGTAGCACGTTGTGAAACCTGAAAGGGTTCAGAAAAGATTTACAAGAATGTTGCCAGGGTTGGAGGATCTGAGCTACAGGGAGAGGCTGAACAGGCTGGGGCTGTTTTCCCTGGAGCGTCGGAGGCTGAGGGGTGACCTTATAGAGGTTTACAAAATTATGAGGGGCATGGATAGGACAAGTAGGCAAAGTCTTTTCCCTGGGATCGGGGAGTCCAGAACTAGAGTGCATAGGTTTAGGGTGAGAGGGGAAAGATATAAAAGAGACCTAAGGGGCAACTTTTTCATGCATGTATGGAATGAGCTGCCAGAGGATGTGGTGGAGGCTGGTACATTAGCAACATTTAAGAGGCATTTGGATGGGTATATGAAAATAGGAAGAGTTTGGAGGGATAGGGGCCGGGTGCTGGTGGAACTAGATTGGGTTGGGATATCTGGTCGGCATGGACGGGTTGGACCAAAGGGTCTGTTTCCATGATGTACATCTCTATGACTCTATGCCTCTACCAATACTAAAATTATCAGACCTTATGCCATTAATAAGACCCGCTGGCATAGGATCACTATATAACACTGCCACCCAAATGGTGAAGACATCCCCCAAGACCAAATCATTCCAGGACATATGGCCATTCCACCCAGTCAAAACTTTCTCTGCATCTGGAGAGATACCAAGCCAGGAATCAACATCTGCTGGCACACCTGGACCATATTCAGTCATTTCTAATGTTGTTAGAGAAGCTGCGACCCCTAATAAAACCTGTCTGGCCCCCCCTTAACAATAGAGGGCAATACCTTCTCCAACCTCAGTGCTTGCATTTTTGACAGAATTTTAAAATCCACACTTAGCAGCAAGATGGACCTGTACAAAGGACAGTCCCCTGGGGCTTCCCCTCGCTTGAGAATAAGGGAGATATTAGTTTCTCTCAGAGAGGATGGGAGGCAGTCCTGACAGCATGAATACTTGTACATGCTCAACATTGGCCCAGCCAACATGTCTTTAAACTCCTTATAAAACCCACTCGGAAATCGATCTGGGTCGGGCGCTTTACCACTTTGGAGCTGCCTCACCGCTTCCTGTATCTCTTGGATTGTCAGAGGGGCATTCAAAAAGAGACTCCTGCTCCGAAGTTACACCTGGAAGGTCCAAGTTCTTAAAAAAGGGCTCCATCTTCGCCAACCTGTCCTCACAGCCCTCCGATCTATATAATTCAGAGTAAACTTTCCTAAATGCCGCGTTTTTGGAATCACAAGTGAGAGTACCAGTACCCTTTCTAATGGATGTGATAGATTGGGGGGCCCTCTTCTTCCTGGCCAGATATGCCAGGTATCTACCCAGCTTGTTTCACGAAGGAGATCTCTCTCTCTTCGTTGTCTGGGTGAGCGCGGAGTTCAGGGCAGCCCGGAGAGCTGTAATCTGCTGTAGCTTAGTCACAAACAGTCTGTCAAAGTATGCTGTCTGAGTTGCCTTCAACCGGGCCTCAAGCATACGCTGCTGCTCTCCCTTCTGTTGTTTCCAGGTCACTGAGTAGGAAATAATTATACCCCTTGCATAGGCCTTGGCAAACTCCCAGAGCACCGGTGGATTACTGGCCATACCCGAATTAATCTCGCAGAAAATTTTAAACTCCCAATAAAAGTACTCAATAAACTTGCTGTCCTTCAGGACAAAAGGATCCATGCGCCAATGCCACAAGCCTCTCCCATTACCTCTGGCCTTAACCTCCAAATACACTGCCGTATGGTCAGAAATGGCTATGTCCAATTCTACAGGACAGTATCGAATCCAAAAAGGCCGGTGGAGCAAAAAACATCTCAATCCTAGTGTGACACTTGTGTGGGTTGGAGAAGAAGGTAAAGTCCCTACCCTCAGGGTGAAGACATCTCCACACATCCACCAACCCCAACTCCCCACTCAGATCCACCAGTTGTTTGGATTGTGGGGACGTGCCTGGGAGACCCCTGGGCATCCTATCCACCTTGAGGTCCATAAGACGATTGAAATCTCCCCCTATAATCGTGTGGCACACTTCAATGGCCATCAACCTGGAAAGTGCATCCATTAAAACTTTAAGGGGGTGTGCCGGAGGGGCAATAAACATTCAAAATCCCATACTCCTCTCCATGTATTGGAGCTTTGAGGATCACAAACTGCCCATATTCGTCCTTAATTTGATCTAACAGCTGAAGTGGGAGATTCTTCTGAATGAGTATAGCTACTCCCCTGCTTTTAGAATTAAAAGATGAAAAGAACACCCAGCCTAATCCTCCCTGCTGTAACTTTAAATGTTCCTTATCATCTAGATGTGTTTCATTGCAACAGAGCAACATCGACCCTCCCTTTTCTAAGACATGAAAGTAATTTCTTTCTCTTAATCAGTGAATGACTCCCCTTAATATTCGAGGTGTATCATTTAAATGAGCAACTCGCCATAGCCATCAGAAACAGCCCATGACCCCCCCCAAGAGGAAGAACCCTATTCATAAGGTGCTGAATGGAAACAGTAAAAGGTTTGTATAATCTAGAAAATACAACTAAAAAAATAACAAAGCAGAACTTCTAAAAACTACTTCTACAATAAACCAACACAAAAAACTGTTAATAGGAGACTTTCCTCCTTGCCCACCACCCACTAACACCTCCGTGGCTCCATCTAGCTGAAGCCATACCCCAAACCCAGGCAAAACAAAAGTAAAGAATACTTGTATCTTATAACAAGAAAATTGGAAGTGGACATTAAACCCGTCCCACCCATACATCAACCCAAACCAAGAAAAGAAAAAAAGGGAATAATAAAAAGACTCCTACATATTAAAGGAGCAAAACCAGGTAAACAACGTAAACAACAGAGAAAATAAATGAAATAGTATTGTCCATATTACTTGAACCAGCCAATCTATTTTAAAGTATCCAGGAAGTCCTTTGCCTTTTCTGATGAATCGAAAATAAGCACAGACCCTCCATGGCTGAAACACAACACTGCCGGGTACCTTACAGAGTACTGAACATTCAAGTCTCTCAGCCTCTTCCTTACTTCATCAAAGGTCTTCCTCTTGCAGATCACAGCCGCAGCAAAGACCCGAAAGAACGTAATTATCAATCCTTTGTAGATCAGGACCTGTGGAAGCTTCCAATACCATTTGCTTGTCTCTATAAGGCTGAAATCAAACTAGGACCAGGCAGGGGTGCTAGTCTGATCTGAGCCTGTGCGCTGCGACCTGGTGAGCCTGCTTGACCCACACCCAGCCCGCCTAGGCTTCTCGTCCCAAGAACTGCGGGAGCCATTGCTCTAAGAAGCTGACTGGCTGATCCCTTTCCTCTTGTTCCAGCAGCCCAATAATGCGGATGTTCTTCCTCCAACCTCAATTTTTGAGGTCATTAACTTGCTCCACTGAGGCTTGTACCTGTTTTTCCAGGGCTTCGATCTGACCTGCCAAGGGTTTGGCCTCGGTCTCCGATGCTGCGGTCTGCTGCTCAGCTTCCTCCATATGCTGTCTGAGATGCTGGATCTCCTGCTCATGCTTTTGCAGCGTGGCCGAGATCGGTTCCAGCCTAGTCATGGTCTCCTCCATCACTGATTCAATCCTCCCTTGGAGTTTAACGAACTCCAAAACGATGGTGGCGATGCCCTGCTTGTTGTGATCCATACGGTCCTTTTCCTTTAGTCATCTTCCCTGATCACTAAAAATAATGTGCAAAGGTTCTGGGGACTTAAGGCTGCCGATTTTTACAAAAATGGCTAGTAAAGGGAGGGTAAAAGCACCACTTTGCCTGGGTTGTGGTGCAGCGCTCACAAGGCAGACCTATTGGATCGCCACCATCTTGAATCCCTGTTGTGTGATTTTTAACATGGTATACAAGGTTATGGGCCAAATGCTAGAAAATGGGAATAGATAAGGTGTTTGTGTAGACACAAAATACTATTGCCTGCCACTTCTTCAACACACCATCTCTGTCTCAGGCTTACTGCAGTACTCCAGTGAAACTCAGAGAAAGCTGGAAGAACAACACTTCTTTTTCTGCTTGGGAACCCTGCAACTTTATGGACTCAGTATCAAAGAATCTCTACAGTGTGGAAGCTGACCATTTGATCCATTGAGTCCTCACCAACCTTCCAAAGAGCATCCCAACCAGACTCAGCCCTACTCTATCCCCGTAACCCTGCATTTCCCATGGCTAATCCACCTAGCGTGCATGTCCTGGGACACTATGGGTAATTCAGCATGACCAATCCACCTAACCTACACATCTTTGGACTATGGGAGGAAATCAGAGCCTTCAATAAAATTTAGGGCTTGAGCACCTTCTCCCATGTCCTTACCCTGATCCCCACATGCAAGGCCTTGTTGTCACATAAAGGCTACCTTAAACAACCCATAATCAGCCACCAACGGTACCCATTAGCGACTATTCATTCTCCCAGGATCATCTCTACCCATTTCATAGTCTATTCAACTGTTTTCCACTCTTTGGGCTCCATCTTCAGCTATCATTTACTCCTACCTCTTCCCATTCCCTCTCTCCCCACCCTTTCTTCGATTGTAGCTGGTAAAAGGATCACTCAACCCGAAATGTTAACTCTGCTTCCTCTCCACAGATGCTGCGAGATCTGCTGAGTTTTCCCACCAATTTCTGGTTTCATTACTGTAAATAAAGCAGATAATTTACATACATTTACTAGAATTTTATTTCTAAGTTTTAATTAAATAATTTTAAATTATATTTATTTATAAGTTACATAAAATCAGGAGTGTGAAGGGTGATCTTAAAGATCAATAAAATCATGAGGGGTATAATTAAGGTGAATGGCAGTCAGCTTTTCTCTGGGGTGGGGACTTTCAAGACTAGGGGTATATTTTTAAAGTGAGAGAAGAAAGATTTAAAAAAGAAATGGGGGCAGTTTGTTTACACTCAGACTGGTTCGTATGTGGAAAGAATTTCATGAGGAAGTGGTGGATGCGAGTACAGTTAAAATGCTTAAAAGAAATTTAGATATTTACACAAATAAAAATTGTTTGAAGGGATATGGATCAAGCATAGGTTGGTGGAACTAGTTTAGTTGGGATTATGGTCAGCATGGACTGGTTGGACTGAATGGTCTGTTTCCATGCTGTATGACTCTATGACTACTACAAACAAACCTTTTGTACATCATGCATATTTATAACACATAAGAATTACAAATAAATAAATAGGCAACATAATTACACTTTGGCAGTGTTTAACCTAGTGTATCAGGGAGTTGGGAACTGGAGCAGCAGGTCAATAAGAATAGAGACTGGGGAAGAGCTTGAGTCTAAGGCAAACATAGCTAGGAGGAAGAGCAGTCAGAGAGAGGTTGCTGTCTTCAGCAAAGCGGAGGCTTGGACTGTATTTGCTTCAATGGAAAAAGTATAACAGGTAAGACAGATGAATTTAGAGCCTGAATTAATGCATGCAATTATGAGGTTGTTGCTATCACAGAGACATGGCTGAAAGAGGGACAAGATTGGCAACCTAACCTTCCAGGATGTTGTTTTAGACAAGACAGAAGTGGAAGCAAAAGAGGTGGGGAAGTTGCATTACTGATTAGGGAGCATTTCACAGCGGTGTTGAGGGAGGACACCCTGGAAGGATCTTGAAGCAAGGCATTATGGGTAGAGCTCACAAATAGGAAGGGGGCAATCACAATGCCAAGAATACAACAGACCTCCCAGCTGCCAGCATGAGATAGAGGAAGAGATATATAGTCAGATTGTGGAAAAATATGAAAATAATAGGGTTGTTTTGTAGGTGATTTTAACTTACACCATATTGACTGTGACTCCCTAAGTGCTGGGGGTTTGGATGAGAAGCAATTTGTTAGGAGTGGAGGAAGGGTTTTAGAAATGGTATGTGGGTAGTCCGAGGAAAGGTCCATACAGACCTAGTATTGGGAAATGGAGCCTGAGCAAGTGATCAAAGTTTCAGTCAGGCAGCATTTTAGGAATAGTGACCACAAATCCATAAGTTTTCAAATACTTGTGGATAAGTATAAGGGTAAACCTTGGATGAAAGTATTAAATTGGGCAATGGCCAACTATAATCGAATTAAGCAAGAATTGGAGAATATGGATTGGGATCAGCTGTTTGAGGGTAAATCCTCAACTGACATGTGAGACTTTTTAAAGGACTAGTTGATTAGAATGCTAGATAAAAAATGTTCCTATAAAAATGAAGGACAGGAATGACAGGATTGGCGAACTTTGGATGACAAGGGCAATTATGAGATTAGTCCAAAAAAGAAAGCATACCTAAGGTCGAGGCAACTAAAAACAGATGAAGTCCTTGAAGAATAGGGAAAGTAGCAAGGAGCTCAAACAAAAAATCAGAAGGGCTTAAAGGGACTATGAAATGTCCTTGGCCAGCGGGGTTAAGGAAAATTCCAAAGCATTTTATGCATACATTAGGAGCAAGAGGGTAACTAGGGAAAGCGTAGACCCACTCAAGGATAAAGGAGGGAGGTTATGTGTGGAGCCAGAGGAAATGGGTGAGATCCTTGACAAATACTTTACATCAGTAATCATCAAAGAGAGGGACATGAGGGATGTTGAGGTTAGGGAAAGGTGTGTTAATACTCTTGGGCAGGTCAACAGAATGAAGGAGGAAGTGTTGGGTGTCTTAAAATACCCAACAGCCAGATGGAATCTACCCATAGGTACTCAGGGAGGCAAGAGAGGGGCCTTAACAGATATCTTTATATCCTCTTTGGCCTCAGGCAAGGTTCCAAAGGACAAGAAAATGGCCAATATTGTTCCTTTGTTTCAGAAGGACAAACAGAGACAATCCAAGTAATTTTAGGCTGGTGAGCCTGATGTCAGTGGTGGTGAAGCTGTTGGAGAAGATACTGAGAGACAGGATTTATTGACATTTGGAATTGAATGGACTTGTTATTGATAGGCAGCATGGGTTTGTGCGGACAAGGTCATGCCTAACCAACTTGAGTTTTTTGACAAGGTGACAAGAATGATTGATGAGGTAAGGGCAGTGGATATTTTCTACATGGACTTTAGTAATGCATTTGATAACGTACCTCATGGCAGGCTAGTACAGTATGTAGAGTCTCGTTGGATCGGGGGTTAGCTGGCTAGATGGATACAAAAACTGGCTTGGTCATAGAAGTCAGAGAATAGCTATGGAGGGGTGCTTTTTGGAATATGAATAACTAGTGGCGTTCTGGAGGGATCAGAGCTGGGACCTTTGTCGTTTGTAATATGTATAAATGCAGATGGTATGATTAGTAAGTTTGCAGTCGACACCAAAATTGGCAGAGTTGCAAATAGTGAGGAGGATTGTCAAAGGATACAGCAGGATATAGATTACAGATTTGGGCAGAAAAATGGCAAATGGAGTTTAATGTGGACAAATGTGAGATGATGCATTTTTGGAATATCAAATTCAAGTGTAAATTATACAGTAAATGTCAGAACTGTTAGCAGCACTGACATAGAGGAATCTGGACATACATGTCCACAGATCCCTTGAAAGTGATAATGGTCAAGAAGGCATACCCACACTTGCCTTCATTGGTCAGGGCACTGAATATAAAAGTTAGCAAATTATGTTCCAGCTGTACAAAACTTTAGTAAGGTTACATTTGGAATATTGTGTGCAATTCTGGTCGCCACACTACCAGAAGGACGTGGATGCTTTCGAGAGGGTGGAGAAAAGGTTTACCGAGATATTGTCTGTTCCGAAGGGTTTTAGTTATGAAGAGAGGTTGGATAAACTCAGATTGTTTTCCCGGAAAGATGGAGGCTGAGGGGTGACCTGAAAGAGGCCAATAAAATTATTAGAGGCATAGCTAGGGTGGATAGTCAGAGGCTTTTTCCCAGGGTGGAAAAGTCAACTACAAGACAGCACAGATTCAAGGTGCGAGGGGGCAAGTTTAGGTGGGAAGTGCTGGGAAAATCTTTCACACAGAGGGTGGTGGGTGCCTAGAACACACTGCCAATGGAGGTGGTGTAAGATGACATGTTAGCAATATTTAAGGCATATCCTGATAGACACATGAACATGAAGCAAACAGAAGGATAGATACCGTGCATGGGCAATAAGCAGATCTAAATAGGGCTCAGGAATCAACACAGGCTTGGTGGGCTGAAGGGCCTGTTCCTGTGTTGTATTGTATTATAAAAATATAAATTTGTACAGTATTGTGAAATACGACAAAAACCAATTTTGCATATTGGAGAAAAAATGTTCCTTTGAAACCGAGATGTTTATTTGACATTCCAAGAATGCTTCAAAATACAAAGAGGCTGGACAGTCATTGTTCAATATTGTTTTTAAACACATAGTTAATCATCAAAACGTCTCTGAATGTTGAAATGAAGCTGAAATATAATCTTCTTCCTTGAAAACACAGGCAAAGGTACTAATTACATAGTTTATCCTCTGCTCCAATTGAAATTCCAAGTAGTATCATAGCAACTGTAGATCTGGCACAAAGGCACACCTCAGGAACATGTAAAACAAGAAAGCAAATAAACAGTATCAACAAACATTACACAATGTTGTTTAAAAACCACAGGAAAATCCTTACAATAGATTTTAGACCAACTGAAGGAAGAATGCTACCTTTTATATACTGTAACTGTCTTGTAAATAGTTGTTTGCAATATTATATTCCCAAAACTCAAAAGCTTTTTGAGAACCATTTTTAAAAGTAGATATATTTTCATAAGAATTTAAAACAAGCTCTATTGTCTAAAACATATGAACTTTACTCCAAGATAATAGAGATTTTAAGAAGCATGAACTTCATGAAACCGCAAATATGAACAAAGGATTTCGAAAGGTTTGGTGTCCTGGTCAAAAATGGATCAATATTCACATCCAACAGTGTGCCCGCGTTAAAACAACTTATCACTTCGCCACTGAATTAAACGTACTCGACATGTTCCACGGACACAAGGTGCCCTTTCGCATTTTATTTAAAAATTCTACTCACTACGAGTACATACTTTAATACACATCATCGTTCTTCCCGACAAGGTGCCAAGAAAACACTCAGGGAGCAAAATAACTTCCAAATCACAAGCACTGTCCTCAATAATTTTAGTTGCTGCAGAGGTAAAGGGTTTGATTTTATACGCATAACCGTAAAACCCACCGTAGAATTTAAAAGAAAACTCCGCAGAGTAAGGCAGGATACTAGTTTTTATACCAGTTTATAAACTATGATAATATAAAGACCCAAACACCATAGTGAGGGGAACAGCCCAGTGCTCCATTCGCCTGTCAATCACTCACCCAGCCACATGAACCCCGCCGGAAAAGTACAATGAGCTTCAAACATCGCTGCAACTTTGTTAATTATTTTTGTGCAGGGTTGATATCCATATTTGTATTCCCGGGGAATTCATTAATTCTTGCAAACAATTGCATCTTCAGTTATTGATCGTCAGGGAACAGTCACTTCCGGCGCGGAGGTCAGTGTGTCTAAGATGGCGGCCGGAGGCTGGTGTCTCTGTGAGTTCCTGAGGTGAGTGTAATGTTGCATGATTCTGTCAACCAGGGAATGATAACTCAGGTCCGTTCAGTTAACCGACCCCCCAGTGCCTCAATTCGTGTATATATATATATATATATATCAAAGACGTCTCTTCCACAGACGAGACCGTGGTAAGAGACGTCTTTGGTTGGTTTGTTGGGATAGACTCAAACTCAAATATGCGATATTTACTTGATATGCCACTGTACAGAACCAAACTGCATTTGTAACTAAATGTTATTATGAATAAAGTACATTTTTGAAATTAAGAAAAACTTCAAAATAATTATTTTAACCTGTTAGAGTAGGTTACTAGGGACCATTAAAAAGAATTCACAAAGAGCCTGAGATAATTCCTTGATCAAAAGGGGAATCGAGGGTTGTGGGGAAAAGGCAGGAAAAGGGGATGTGAGGAATGTTGACCAGTATTGAATGATGGAGCAGGCTTGAGGGGCTGAACAACCTACTCCTGCTCCTATTTCTGAGGGTCTTAAGCTGGGCACTGTAGAGTGGATGAGTTCAGGAGAAATAGAATTAATGGTTTGGTCCAGTGACCCTTCAGAACTGTTCTGAGCCTGTCATGGGTCATGGGGGTTTATCTTACATATGTGGCTATGAATCATTTTTAAATTGTTGCTTCTTAATAAAGACCTGACGAGGGAAGCCAATTCCTTCGTCTCCGCTGCATCTGCTCCCAGGAGGACCAGTTCCAAAACCGTACAACCCAGGTGGCCTCCTTCTTCAAAGATCGCAAATTCCCCCCAGACGTGGTCGACGATGCTCTCCACCGCATCTCTTCCACTTCCGGCTCCTCCGCCCTTGAGCCCCGCCCCTCCAACCGCCACCAGGACAGAACCCCACTGGTTCTCACCTACCACCCCACCAACCTCCATGTACAGCGTATCATCCCCCGTAATTTCCGCCACCTCCAAACGGACCCCACCACCAGAGATATATTTCCCTCCCCTCCCCTCCCCTCCCCTCCCCTATCAGCGTTCTGAAAAGACCACTCCCTCCGTGACTCCCTCGTCAGGTCCACACCCCCCCACCAACCCAACTTCCACTCCCAGCACCTTACCCTGCAACCGCTAGAAATGCAAAACTTGCGCCCACGCCTCCCACCTTACTTCCCTCCAAGGCCCCAAGGGATACTTCCATTTCCGCCACAAATTCACCTGCACCTCCACACACATCATCTATTGCATCCGCTGCACCCGATGTGGCCTCTATATTGGGGAGACAGGCCGCCTACTTGTGGAACGTTTCAGAGAACACCTCTGGGACACCCGGACCAACCAACCCAACCATCCCGTGGCTCAACACTTCAACTCCCCCTCCCACTCCACCAAGGACATGCAGGTCCTTGGACTCCTCCATCGCCCGATCATAGCAACATGACGGTTGGAGGAAGAGCGCCTCATCTTCCGCCTAGGAACCCTCCAACCACAAGGGATGAACTCGGATTTCTCCAGTTTCCTCATTTCCCCTCCCCCCACCTTGTCTCAGTCAAATCCCTCGAACTCAGCACCGCCTTCCTAACCTGCAATCTTCTTCCTGACCTCTCCGCCCCCACCCCACTCCGGCCTATCACCCTCACCTTGACCTCCTTCCACCTATCGCATTTCCAAAGCCCCTCCCCCAAGTCCCTCCTCCCTACCTTTTATCTTAGCCTGCTGGACACACTTTCCTCATTCCTGAAGAAGGGCTTATGCCCGAAACGTCGATTCTGCTGTTCCATTAATGTCCTTTACGCAAGGAAACTTCATCCTTAACTGGTCTGGTCTACATGTGACTCCAGACCAACAGCAATGTGGTTGACTCTTAACTGCCCTCTGGGCAATTAGGGATGGGCAATGAATGCTGGCCTAGCCAGAGATACCCACATCCTGTGAGTGAATGAAACAGAGTTATACTGGACTCAACATTAACTCCTAGTCTCTTTTCATAGATGCTGCCAGACCAGCTGAATTTCTGTAGTACTTGGAGAATTGTGTCAAATACACTTCCTCCTCCTGTCCTGTACAATTCTGGTTCTGCAGCACAATCATGCAGAGAGGATCGAGTTTATAATTAATGGGCGGCACAGTGGCTCTGTGCACTGCTGCCTCTCAGTACCAGGGTCCCAGGTTCAATTCCAGCCTCGGGCGACTGTCTGCCTGGATTTTGCACATTCTCCCTCTGTCTGCGTGGGTTTCCTCCCACAGTCCAAAGGTGTGCAGGGCAGGTGAATTGGCCATGCTAAGCTGCCCATAGTGTTAGGTGCATTAGTCAGAGGGAAATGGGTCTGGGTGGGTTACTCCTCAGAGGGTCGGTGTGGATTTGTTGGGCCAAAGGGCCTGTTTCCATGCTGTGGGAATCTAATTTAATCTAGTTTATTAAAAAGCAGCAGTTTAAAAATGACTCATAGCCAAATAGTTAAGAAAAACATATAACCGATGACAGGTGAGAATGGTTTACCTGTCCCGCTGGATGATTGATATGGAGTGCGTGCTTATCTCCATAGTTAGTGGTGGCATCTTCGGATGTCTAACCAAAGTATTAAGAAAATCTTCCCAAGTTATCTTCTGTCTGAAGAAGGTCAAAGCCAGTATGAATCACTTCGATTTTGTTTCTTCTTGAGAGCCTGTTTTGTACAGATAGACTTGTTCTGAGTTTTTCAGCCTCTATGGGAACTTTCATTATAAGATTATTATAGTTTTCCATTTAATCTCTTATGATTTCATAAGTCTATTATGCAGTAATTTCTTACCTTACTACTTAGTAAAATTGATTTCCACTCCATGATCCTTGTGACATTACCAGGTGTTGGTGTGAACCTTATGATCAAAGAGCACACCTGTTACATCTCACGAGTTTTGATTTCATTTTTCACTTGTTTGATGTTTAGAATTTAAAAGTTAAATTTTGATTGCACTATTCTCTACTCGCAGTCCATGTCATGTGCTGCTTATGATTGCGGAGAAAGTGAGGTCTGCAGATGCTGGAGATCAGAGCTGGAAATGTGTTGCTGGAAAAACGCAGCAGGTCAGGCAGCATCCAGGGAACAGGAGAATCGACATTTCGGGCATAAGCCTGAAGAAGGGCTTATGCCCGAAACGTCGATTCTCCTGTTCCCTGGATGCTGCCTGACCTGCTGCGCTTTTCCAGCAACACATTTCCAGCTCTGCTTATGATTGCCTCAATCATTCCCAGAAATGAGATTGTCAGTTTTTCAGACCTAAATGACTAAAGATAACTTTCCACAGTGACATTAATTAAGTGATATCACACATCTGTTATACACCATGTCAGTTAAATTTAATGAAAGAAAAACTGTGAAGAACTGATTTGACGCTACTTCGTTTTATACCATTGGCAGAATTAAAATTAGAGAAAGTGAGGACTGCAGGTGCTGGAGATCAGAGTTGTGTGTGGGGTGCTGGAAAAAGCACAGCAGGTCAGGCGGCATCCGAGGAGCAGGAGAATCGACATTTCAGGAAAGGATTCCTGATGAAGGGCTCTTGCTAGAAATTAAAATTACCCTTCCACACTTACAATGTTGTGCAATAATTTTTGTCTTGTTGGTTTTTTTAAACTTCAGTGTCATTGGTTTCTCAACCCTAGAATGGGAAGCGCCTTACTTTTAAATGCTGTCCCTCGTTTCTAGTCTCTCCCACAAGGAAGATATTCTTTCAGCATCCAAAGTGTCAACTCCCCTCAGGATCTTATGTTTCAAGAAGATCACTTCTTATCCTTCCAAACTCCAATGGATACAGGCCCAGCCTGTCCAACTTTGTATTATAACGATACATACGTAAGTTAATTGAAAATATCAATTATTCCAGGTTTGTATATACTTTGGGCAGATTGCAGGAGATAATACAGTCGTAAGTTTTTGGAGCACTCGGACCATTTCTATATGCGGGCATGTGAATAAAGAGATAAAATCATATTTCTAAGTGCCTTGATGTGGCAAGCTGCAGAGAACAGCATTTATCTGAGCAAATATACAATTTAGGTTTGTGACCAAAAAGCTTCCATGCAGTAGTGGCTAAAAAAGTCCAACTGTAATGTATGAAATACTGTACTAGTCTATCATTCTGATGATTTGCAATTTATATAAACTTTTGCTCTTCTTGTTAGGTTTCTGTTTTCGTTGATCATTCCTACACTTTTCGTAACTGCTGGCTTATTCTTTATCCTCGCTGCAATTTTCTTGTATATTCGATTCTGGATCTGTCCAAAGAAGAAATTACTACAAACTCCAGGAAAAAATGGCAAGACACAACTAGTGGTGGCATTCTTTCACCCATACTGTAATGCTGGGGGTGGAGGAGAAAGGGTATTATGGTGTGCAATAAGAGCTTTACAGAAGAGGTGAGTCCCAATTTCTTCATTTGGAGTCTATTGATAATTTTAGTCATTTGTATTCAAAGCAAAATATAATTGTGGGATCATTTTAACTATAAAGAATACTAAATGAAACAGGAATTGTAATCTTGAGTATTATTTCAAGCTCAATCATAACTGTGCAGTGAGAGAACGTAGGTAAAACTAGAAACCACAACAGAAATAACTTGCTCATCAGTGCTCAATTTGAGTTCCACCATGGCCACTCAACTGCTGATACCCAAACATTGACCTAAGGTTTGAACTTGAGCGTAGGTGAGAAATGCTGCCTATGACATCACGGCAACATTTGACTGAATGTGTCATCAAAACAGCCCTCAGAAAATTGGACTCATTGGGGGAAATTATTCCAATAGTTTGATTCCTACCTAACACAAAGGCTACTCATCTCTGTACAGGCATATTGCTGCAAGAGTTCCTCAGTAGTGTATGAGGCCCATCTATCCTCAGCTGCTTTATCAATGACCTGTCATCAGAATTGGGAGTGTCCACTGATGACTGCACAATTTTTAGGATCAATATGCTGCAAAATTAGGATAATATTCAGGCTTGGAATGATAAGTGACAATTGATGATAAAAATGATGAAAAAATGATAAGTATCATTTGTGGGCACAGTGGTTAGCACTACTGCCTCACAGCGCCAGAGACCCGGGTTCAAATCCCGCCTCAGGCGACTGACTGTGTGGAGTTTGCACATTCTCCCCGTGTCTGTGTGGGTTTCCTCCCACAGTCCAAAGATGTGCAGGTTAGGTGAATTGGCCATGCTAAATTGCCCGTCGTGTTAGGTGCAGGGGCAAATGTAGGGGAATGGGTCTAGGTGGATGTGCTTCGGCGGGTCGGTGTGGACTTGTTGGGCCGAAGGGCCTGTTTCCACACTGTAAGTAATCTAAGTAATCTAATCTAAACTAGGATTTATGCCACATTAATACCAGGCAATCACCATCTTCAACAAGGAAGAATCTCCCATTGACATTCAATGGCACTACCCTCACTATATCCTCTACCATCACCATTGATCAGAAGCTGAACTGCACAAGCCACACACAAATATTGTGGCTACAAGAGCAAGTCAGAGGCTGCGATGTCAGAGTGAGATGGAATACTCTCCACTTCCCTGAATGGCTGCGCTCCCACAATATCCTGGAAGTTTGGCACCAAGCTTACTCACCTTCTCTAAGTCTCTCTGTTAACTTATTTCTGATTATCCCTCTTTTAACAGGTTGAGACTTTTTTTAATGTTAAAACACACTATAAATGCAAGTTTTCAGTCAATATTTCCACATGTAGTCCATGCTGAAAGCTTATATTGCAGTCAATACTTCCATAACGTTTTCAATCAAAGTTTGTAAATTTTTAACTTTATATTCAGATAAATGTAAAATGCCTGCTATGATCCTGTTTGTGTTGCAGCACATCATTAACATTTAGCGTTTCCTTTTGTGTCGTATAATTGTCGAGTATCCTGTAAACATTTTCGATCATATTGCTGCACCTTAAATATTAAAGTCAGTGACTGATCTATTCTAAAATATGTCTATTTTTGAAATTCACAGGTATGAAGAAATTATAGTGGTAATTTATACTGGAGATCAAGATGCCACAGCTGAAGAAATTCTGAATGGAGCTTATAGGCGCTTTAATATCAAACTTCTTCAACCTGTGCAGTTCATTTTCCTTAAAAAACGACATTTTGTTGAAGCTCAGCTTTATCCATATTTTACTCTGCTAGGACAAAGTCTGGGGTCTGTTTTCCTTGGATGGGAGGCTCTAATGAAATGTGTTCCAGATATCTTTATAGATTCCATGGGTTATGCATATGTACTTCCTCTGTTCAAATACTTGGGAGGCTGCCAAATTGGCTGCTATGTTCATTACCCTACAATTAGCACAGACATGCTGTCTGTAGTGAGGGACAGGAATCCAAGATTTAACAATGCAGATTTTATATCAACAAATCCTGTACTGAGCAATCTCAAACTTGTATACTATTACATCTTTGCCTTGATGTATGGATTGGTTGGGTCTTGCAGTGACATTGTAATGGTAAATTCTACATGGACTCTGAATCATATTCTTGCTCTTTGGAAAGCTGGTGATCGAACCCATGTTGTCTACCCACCCTGTGATGTACAGACATTCCTGGATATTCCATTAGTTGATAGTAAAAAGGTGGAACATTCCATTGTTTCAATTGGCCAGTTTCGGCCAGAGAAAGACCATTCTCTACAAATTAAAGCTTTCTGTCAGTTCCTTCAGATGAAGTGTGTTCAGAACTCAGCTGTGAAATTAATATTGATTGGAGGTTGCCGTAATACAGATGATGAAGAGCGAGTAGCTGGTCTAAAAGAATTATGCAAGAAGTTGGGAGTTATGGAAAATGTTGAGTTTAAGATTAATATTTCATTTGAAGAACTTAAGAAACATCTAGCTGAAGCCATTATTGGACTGCACACAATGTGGAATGAACATTTTGGTATAGGTGAGAATACTGTACTGTACAACTTTATTATTGACTACATTTTAGAAATTATTATAGCTTGATATTTTGCATTTATTTACAGGCTATTATAGAATCTTGCATGCACACCTTGAGAGAAAAAAATAGTATAATCTAAATCTACTTTTAATCGAATTCTAAATCAACACAATCCTCTGTTTAGTAATTATAAGTATACAATTCTTGGAGGAAATTGGATGTACCTGGTGCAAAATAATCATCTTTCCTCTATGAATAATGGTAATTGGTTCTCCTGTTTTCTGCTGCAATTATGTTTGAGCTCATTTGGAGATTTTAAAAATCACACAACACCAGGTTATAGTCCAACGGGATTTTTTGGAAGTACAACTTTGGGAGCGCTGCTCCTTCATCAAGTAGATAGTGGGGCAGGATCATAGGACACAGAGTTATAGCAAAAGATCATAGTGTCATAGATACATGCAATATATTGAACAGACCTAAATTGCTGTTAAGTCTTTCATCTTTTAGAATGGGTTGCAGGTTTTGATTCATTAATATGTAAATCCTAGAACTTCTTTCAAGTCACATTCCCGAATAACTTAAGATTTTATTTTAAAAAGTGACATCTGAGCTCAGACAATGCATTAAAGGTGTTAGATTAGAGTCTGTCTGTATCCCAATCTTGAGTCAGACTGGTTCTACTTCCAAAGAAGAAATTTATAAAATGTCACATGGATTGACTACCAACAGATTGTGTGCTTTTGAACATAATAGAGTGTATCTACCCTAAAGATCTGTGTGTGTGGTGTACATGCATGTGAGGGAATGGGAGTATGGGAGAGTGTGTAAGTGTGATGGAGAACATGTCTGAGAGTGTCAGAACTATATGTGTCTGAGATATAGCATGTGTATGAGAAAGGGTCTGTGTGTGTTTGTGCGTGTATATGTGTGCTTGTGTGTGAGAGTGTATAGTGGGGTCACCTGTGTACTGAACTTGGCTATCAGCCTCTGCTTGGCCACTCTGCATTGTTGCCTATCCTGAAGTCTGCCTTGGACAACAGTCACCCAAAGATCCAAGGCTGAATATATTGCATCAGTTGTATGACACTATGATCTTTTGCTGTAAATTCTGTGTCCTATGATCATGCCCCACTAGTTACTTGACAAAGGAGCAGCACTCTGAAAGCTAGTACTTCCAAATAAAACTGTTGGATTATAACCTGGTGTTGTGTGATTTCTTAACTTTGTCCACCCCAGTCCAACACCAGCATCTCCACATCTTGGAATTTTTAGTAAGCGATGAATTCCAAAAGAACAAATTTAGCCTCTGGTTTCTGTTAACAGTTTGAGGTTCCACTGTTTAAGAAGGTTTAAATTGGGTGTTTATTCATTCCATGTGCATCTTTCACTCTGTAAGAACAACAGATAAAGGAAATATTTTGCTGCCACTGCAATCTTTCCATTCAGACGTATTTCAGGTGTGACAGCAAAAATTCCAATTTTTTAAGGCTTTATTGCTACAATCCTGCAAAGCCTGAGCAATCCATTCAATAGTAGTAACTCAGCGTGTGATTGAAGAAGAGAGAAATCCATTTGCTATTCTTTGTAAATCAGAAAGAAGATTGAAACTTCAGTTGGGTGAAGGCAAAATTAAGATTAGTATTAAATAATGAATGCAGCTAGAACTAGCATTTCAGCTTAGTTTCCTATAACGTGTATCAAACTTTGATTCCTTTTTTGGCGAACTGTCTGACTACAGTCATGAACCCACTGTTATAAACCCATATCCAGGTACAATTTAGTGGCACAGCAGTAGGCTTTTATACAGAGGGAGCCTGGAACCTTCGCAAACAAAATAGGACTGTCAAGAGTTAACTTGCAGCTGTACTGACACACAATACAATTGTTTAAGAATATTCATATTACCATTTCATGATGAGTAGTATGCTGGGATTACAGAGTGGTTGTTCAGACCTAAATGAGCAATTTAGTTAGATTTCCTGATACATTTAATTTTTTTAAATATTTGTGAAATTACTTCAATTTTTAATTATTTTAACCTCTGGAAGTTATTTATTCTGATTTACAATTCAAACCAGTGAATAATCTGTGATTTATCATGACCATTTAATCATTCTGCACTTTTTCTTACAGGGGTAGTTGAATGCATGGCAGCAGGAACTGTCATTCTGGCCCATAATTCGGGAGGCCCCAAGCTGGACATAGTAGTACCACATGATGGAGTTCAGACAGGTTTCCTAGCAGACAGCGAAGAAAGTTATGCAGATGCTATGAATACTATTCTATCACTATCTCCTGAAAAGAGGCTGGAGATTAGGAAGAACGCTCGACAGTCTGTGAGCAGATTCTCTGACCAGGAGTTTGAAAGATCATTTATATCTGCTGTGGAACTATTTTTTAATGAAAGATAATTTAAA
Organism: Chiloscyllium plagiosum; assembly: GCF_037043375.1. Classification (NCBI taxonomy): domain Eukaryota; kingdom Metazoa; phylum Chordata; class Chondrichthyes; order Orectolobiformes; family Hemiscylliidae; genus Chiloscyllium; species Chiloscyllium plagiosum. The sequence continues at coordinate 103,785,746 of NW_028270144.1, read as the reverse complement.
ATTATTGGACATTGTAAATAAATGTAAATATTTTCCCTTCCCTTGGAGGGAGGGAGGAGGGCTATAAGGCATTTTATGCTATTATTTGTGTATATTTGAAAGATTTTATAATGCTGTATTGAACTTCTTCTAAAAGCTCATAAATCAAACCTGCTTCCTTTTTTTAAGTAGGGAAAAGAGAAAATAGATATAAAAGTTATACAGCATGGACAAGTTGAACGAGCTATCCTAAACTCCTGTATTCACATATCCTTCCAAATTCCTTTTAATTATTGTAATTGGACCAGCCTCCACCACTTCTAGCAGCTCATTCCATACACGCACCACCCTCCGCATGAAAGTGTTGTCCCTCGGGTCCCTTTTATATCTTCTCCGCTCACCTTAAACCTATGCGCTCTAGGTTTGGACTCTCCTACCCTGGAAAAAAAACCTTGGCTATTCACTCTATCCATGTCCCTCATGATTTTATAAACCACTATAAGGTTACCCTTCAGCCTCCACTGCTCCAGGTTTAAAAAAGCTCCAGCCTATTCAGCCTTTCCCTATATTGCAAGCCCTCCAAGCCTGGCAACATTGTTGTAATTTTTTGTTTTGGACCCTTTCAAGTTTAACACTATGGCAGGGAAGTAAACACAGTATTCTAGAAGTTACCTAATTAAAGTCCTGTACAGTTGCAACATGACTTCCTAACTCCTATACACAATGTACTGACCAGTGAAGGCAAGTGTGCCAAATGCCACCTTCATTACCCTGTGTACCTGTGACTTCACTGTCAAGGAACTATGCACCTGCATCCCTCAGTCTCTGTTCAGCAATACTTCCCAGAACCTTATTGTTAAGTGTATAAATCCTGCCCTGATTTGTTTTACCAAAATGTAAGATGTACATTTATCTAAATTAAACTCTATCTGCCACTCCTTGGTCCGTTGACCCATCTGATCAAGATCCCATTGTAATCTGAGATAATGTTTTTAAATATTCATGACACCATGAATTTTGGTATCATCTGCAAATTTACTAACCATATCTGCTATATTCATATGTAAATGACAGAAAGCAGTAGACTTAGCACCAAATGCTTGCAGCACACCACTTGTCACAGGCCTCCAGTTCAAAACATTAACCGTCTACCACCAAGCTCTGTTTCCTACCTTCAAGCCAAATAAGTATCCAATTGACCAGCACCCCTGGATTCCCCTACTAACCAGTTTACCATGCAGAACCTTGTTGAATGCCTTGCTGAAATCCATACAGACAACATCTGTCCTGTATTCATTAATCTTCTTTGTCACTTCCAAGAAATTCAATCAAGCTGTTGAGACATGATCACACAAAAAGTTATGCTGACTCTCCCTAATCAATCTTTGCATTTCCAAATGCATGTAAACCTTGTCCCTCAGAATCCTAACAACGTACCCATCTCTGACTCACCAGTCTATAATTCTCTGGCTTTTCCTTACAGCCTTTCTTGAAAAATGGCACCACGTAAGCCAGCCTCTGGTCTTTCAGCACCTCACCTGTGGCTATTGATGATGCAAATATCTCAGCAAGGTGTCCTGCAATCACCTTCCGAGTTCCCCTCAAAGTTCTAGAATACATCTGATCTGTTCCTGGGGATTTATCCATGATTATGCATTTTCGGACATCCAGCACATCCACTTCTGTATTATGGACACTTCCAAGATATTATTTATGTCCCCAAGTTCTCTAGCTTCCAAACCCTTCTAAACAATAAATAATAATGCAAATACTTGTTTAATATCTCACCAATTTCCTGTGGTTCCACAAATATTGATCTTTAAGGGGCCCTATTCTCTCCCTAGTTACTCTTTCTCTTAATGTACTTGTAGAATATCTTGGGATTCTCCTTAATCCTATTTGCCACAGAGATTTCACCTTTTTGCCCTCCTGATTTTCCTCTTAAGTATACCCCTACTACCTTTATACTCCTGTCGGGACTCACTTGATCCCAGCTGTCTATACTTGACATATGTCGAAGAGTATAACGCAGGAAAAGCACAGCTGGTCAGGCAGCATCCGAGGAGCATAAGTTCTTCATCAGGAATGAGGGGGGTGGCTCAAGAAGGCTGAGAGATAAATGGGAGAGGGATGGGCTGGGGAGAAGGTAGCTAGGAAGACGCTAGGTAGATGAAGGTGAGGGTGAAGGTGATAGGTTGGAGAGGAGGGTGGAGCGGATAGGTGGGAAGGAAGGTGGACAGTTCAAGAGAGTGGTGCTGAGTTGGAAGGTTGGAACTGGGATAAGGTGCAGGAATTGGGAATAAGGGATAGCGTTTTTACAGGACGCAGGGTGGGAGGAGGTGTAGTCCAGGTAGCTGTGGGAGTCTATGGATTTAAAGTAAATACCTCCCTCCCCTTCTTGGACCTTTCCATTTCCGGTGACCGACTCAACATGGACATCTACTTCAAACTCACCAACTCCCACAACTCCCTGGACTACACTTCCTCCCACCCTGCCTTCTGTAAAAATGTTATCCCTTATTCCCAATTCCTCCACCTCTGCCACATCTGTTCCCAGGAGGATCAATTCCACCATAGAACATCCCAGATAGCCTCCTTCTTCAAAGACCACAATTTTGCCTCCCACATGGTGGTTGATGCTTAACTTCCTGCACCTCTGCCCTTGAACCCCATTCCCTCCAATCTCAACAAGGACAGAATCCTGCTGGTCCTCACCTTCCATTCCATGAGCCTCTAGACAAATTGCATCATCCTCCACCATTACTGCCACCAACAAACAGACTCCACCACCAGGGATATATTTATCTACGTTTCAGAGAGACTATTCCCTCCACAACTCCCTTGTTAGGTCCATGCCCCCCACCAAATCACCCTTCACTCCCAGCACCTTACCCTGCCACTGGAAGAAGTGCAAATTCTGCGCTCCCCCCTCACCTCTGTCCAAGGCCGATAATGTGTTGCTGGAAAAGCGCAGCAGGTCAGGCAGCATCCAAGGAGCAGGAGAATCGACGTTTCGGGCATGAGCCCTTCTTCAGGATTCCTGAAGAAGGGCTCATGCCCAAAACGTCTATTCTCCTGCTCCTTGGATGCTGCCTGACCTGCTGCGCTTTTCCAGCAACACATTATCAGCTCTGATCTACAGCATCTGCAGTTCTCACTTTCTCCTCTGTCCAAGGCCCCAAAGGATCCTTCCACATCCATCAAATTTACCCGTACTTCCACACGTCATCTGCTGTTCCGTTGCTTTCGATGTGGTTTCCTCTACACTGGGGAGACAGGACGCCAGCTTGCAGAATGTTTCAAAGAATATTACAGCACAGGAACAGGCTCTTTGACCCTCCAAGCCTGTGCCAATCCAGATCATCTGTCCAAACCTGCCACCTATTTTCTAAGGGTCTGTACCCTCTGCTCCCTGCCCATTCATGTATCTGTTTAGATACATCTTGAGTGATGCTATCATTCCTGTCCTTACCACCTCCACTGGCAATGTGTTCCAGGCACCCACCACCCTCTGCACAAAGAACCTTCCACGCACATCTCCCCTAAACTTTTCCCCTCTCACTTTGAACTTGGAACCCCTAATAATTGAGTCTTCCACTCTGGGAGAAAGCATCCACCCTGTCTATACCTCACATAATTTTGTCAGCCTCAATCAGGTCCCTCCTCAATGTGTACAATAACCTGCTGGTTACTCTCCCCTTTGAGAATATTCTGCACCATCTCTGAGACATTCTTGACCCTGGCACCAGGGAGGTAACACACCATTCTGCTATCTCGCAGTTGGCTTCAGAAATATCAAAATGTGCCCTGGACTGCAGAGTCGCCTATGAAATTCAATCCAAAGGAACCTGACATACCACTCTTTACAGTAGAAACAGTTTGGATACCAGAGACACATCTGTCAGCACTATATTTCCTCTGAGAGGCCAACAGCCACTACATTTCCCAAAATAGCATACTTATTTGAGATAGGGATAGCCACAGGAGACTCCTTCACTACCTGCCTAACTCTCCTACCTTTCCGAGCAGTAACCCATCTACCTAACTGTATCTGTGGTTTTCCTACCTTCCTGAAACTGCCATCCCACATCTCCTAGCTCCTGTAAATTCCTCATTGTCTCTAACTGCCGTTCCAACCGATCCATGCGATCTGACAGGATTTTCATCAAACACACTTCTTGCAGACATAATCTCAAGGAACACTGAAATTATCTGTAATCTCCCCTATCTGACAGAAAGACCACATCACTCCACTAAAAGTCTTCTCTGCACCTTAAACAATCTACAGACCCAAAATATACCCCAAAAAATCACAACACATGCTCTCAAAAACTCTTGTGTTGAACAGTCTTATTGTTCAAAAACATTGTTCTGGAATAACTTAATATCAAAATCAGGAGACAGATCTCAGTATAACATTAAAAAAAAGTCCCCTCAACCTACTCACTATTATAGATTTGCAAAAAAAAAATTATAAGTCTTAAAATTAAACACTTAGCTGACCACGCTCTGAAATCACTGATCATTCCCAGTTGCTGTGTGTAGTTTCCATACTGAAGTATCCCAATGTCAGCTGTGAAACAGCATTGCACTGTTTGTTTTTCTTTGACTGATCTCCAGAGATGCTTGTAATTTATTATATTTACTTAGTTTTCAAAAACTTCAATTATGTACAATAGTAGAAATACTCAAGTGCAAATCTATTCAGATCAGAAATAGCATCATTCAATGCAAGTTCTATAGCGTGTTTCCTGTTAATTTGTGAACAATACCTCTCCTTGTCATTGTGCAAATGAAAAAGACAATGACCACTGCTAGAATTTTGAAGTATTATAGTCATTATGCACAGTAATCTTCTATGCAGTGTTGCTTGCTGGAGGAAGATGAACAGTAGTGGCTCTGTCCTACAAGCTGCTTTAATCTATCATTACATTGAATGGGGATCAGCTCATGGGGGAGATAGAAGATAGAAGTGCAGCGATGTAATGTTAGGCCTCTCCACTCCATTGACTTTCATTTCCTGTCAGTAGGTAGTCTGTGAGTATAATGAAGGGGAAACAAGCCCTGGAATATGTAAAATATCCTGGATGTTTCCAACAATATCATTAAAATGTTTTGCTTTAAAATAGGTAAATCTGATTCAGACCTCATGGTGTCCAGACATGTATTCCAGCATGGGAAACTAGGGGTCAACAAGAGGAAGGTATAAAAATGTTCAACATTGTTTCTCTTCAAAAAGTGTTAAAAGACATAAACTGAAATTGCTAATGACCAATTGTGGGCGGCACGGTGGCACAGTGGTTAGCACTGCTGCCTCACAGCGCCAGAGATCCGGGTTCAATTCCCGCCTCCGGCGACTGACTGTGTGGAGTTTGCACGTTCTCCCCGTGTCTGCGTGGGTTTCCTCCGGGTGCTCCGGTTTCCTCCCACAATCCAAAGATGTGCAGGTCAGGTGAATTGGCCATGCTAAATTGCCCGTAGTGTTAGGTTAGGGGTATGGGTGGGTTACGCTTCGGCGGGTCGGTGTGGACTTGTTGGGCCGAAGGGCCTGTTTCCACACTGTAAGTAATCTAATCTAATCTAATCTAATCTAATCAATGGGTGTAGGCTTTTAGCCGATGAAGCACGAATAGGATAAGGCTCAATTCTGAAGATGAATCTTCTTCCAAAATCAACAAGATGATCTGTTGTTCTGTAATTTGTAAAATAAGTTCATTAATCCTTGAAACCAGTCGATCCAGCTAACATTATTTAAATTTTGAAAAGGAGTCCTGTTATGCGCATTTGAACATGAATGAGAGGGCAAAATCTTCTTTTCACATTCCTTTCTTTGTCCGGTTTAGGATGAGTCAGCCATGACTGTTGTAAACAATAGCACTATTGTGTCCAGGTATCATTGCTAAGTATGAAATGTTAGTAAGATTTCAATCTGTTCTCAGGTAACTGGCCACAAGTCTTCATTGGGATCATCTTTTGATCTTGCTGATTTCAGAGCAATTGTCCTCTGCTATTTGTCCCAGATCTTGTGCATTCCAATAGATGGTGTTCCCAATTTACAACAACAGAGGCTGATGATGTCCCCAACTAAGTTTGGCAGTCAAGGTAAAGTACCAGGCATGATGTATATTATCAACACTCCTTGGTGGTTTAAGTGAGAGTGAAGGACACAAATACCACTGAGCTTTATCCACATTCCAAACCATAACATCATGACTCAGAAAATAACTCATCCTTTCACAGAAAGTCCCCATATTACCATAAAAATAGATTTACAATATTGGGGAAGTGAATCAGCACTTATACCTTGTCCCCATTCCTTACGCAGGTGCCCCTGGGAAAGCAAATGATGCAGCAGGTTGAATTCCAAGAGAAAACTAACGGATTCCAAAACAGCGCCCTTGTGCAATTCGAAAACTATCAGTCTCAATATTGAAAGACCAAACGAACAGAAACAAAGCTGCACAGAACTGAGGAGTGTTCCCGCTACAGAGTAAGTGGTTGACTAATCACCTTAGACACAACAAAGTGGCAATCACTTGCCTTCATGAATTTGGATTTACTAAATAAATAGTAATACTTACAAATGACCGGAAATATATTCCTAAAAATGACAAGGCTAATCTTTACTGACTTTTATTATTGACTCTAAAGACTATACATATAGCTAGATATATCCTTGATGAATAACAATAACCACTTTCACAGCTGGTTGTCTTGAATGTCGTAGTTAATTGATCAGATGCCTGACTAATATATCCAGTAAAGTCTTTTACATTGAAGTTTTTCTTTGAAATACAAGTATACTTTTAGACAAAACTGTAAGACTTCTTGTGTTTCAAATGACTCCCAGGTAGTTTATCAGCTGTAAGAACATCACAGTAACTGTATCATTCTCTGGCAGTTGTCCCATTTTGTTCTGTACAATTCTTGCCTGGGTCAGGTGCACCTCTGTTCTTTTCATCAAAGGATTCCTCAGACTTTCTCTGAGAATCAGGAACAAGTACTTCCTTGTGGCCTTCATTCTTTTGTTCCTCTTCTTCATTGGATATTCTTTGACTGATTTCTGGCCCATCACTACCTTGTATTTTCTCTTCTGGATGAACTAGATCTTGCAAAGACTCTACGAGCTGCTCTGTGAGTTCATCTTCTGATTCTTCAAAATTTCTAGGGAAAACAAAAATTCATATAAATACAATTCAGAATCCTACAAAATGAATCAGAGTAGTCACATAATAAAGCTTTGTGATGGTTAAGTCTGAAAATACTAAAAGATTGAGACAATAAAGACCTCAAAGTGCTTTACAACCACAGTCAATTTCCACATGGTTAGCTCTCACAAATAACGATGTAAAAGTGACCAGATAATTGGCCAGTGCAGGAGTAAACAATTCTCTGCTTTTCTTCTAAATAATGCCACAGAATCTTTTAAGGCCACCTAAACAGGCAGGTGAGACCTCAGTTTAATGTCTCATCTGAAAAAAGGCACCTTCAACGGTATCGCACTTGCACTGGAGTGTCAACCTTGATTTCTGTTTTCTAATCATGGTCGAATCCAAAGACTGCTAACTCAGAAGTGAGAATCTTACCAAATGAACAATGGTTGACAAAGTTTTGTTTTATTCATTGACAAGATGCAGGCGTCACTAGCTTAGCAAACATTTATTGCCTATCTCCAGTTGTCCTTGAGAAAGTGGTGGTGAGCAGCCTTATTGAACCACTGCAGTCCATTTAGTGTGAGTGGACACATTCTTGATCTGGACAGAATTCCAGGATTTTGACCTAGCAACTAGACTGTATTGATTCATCAGCTGAGGAAGGATGGTCAATACTAATCAACTGAAGTTGTCATTGCCCATGTTTGACTAGATGCCAAAAAACTTCAAGGCTCCAAAGTGAATGTTAAGGACTCACAGAACCTCATTCTCCCAAATATGTCTCTGCTAAGCCTGTGGAATTGGAGGAATCTGGAACATGGGGTGAATGGCATGATTCTGTGCAAATGACTACATCAGCCATTGTTTGAATAGTCAATTATGTCACTTTCCCATACTTGCTGCAAATCCCCAGACGCTCGTGAACTTTGCAGGATTGGCTGGGAGTACCTTTATCATACCCAAATCTGATGTTCAGGTCAATGCCCAGTAGTTTATTCAGTTTTATTTTTATTATATTTGGTTGTTGCAATTTGCTGCAAAAGGATGACTTGCTTGGCCATTTTAGAGGGTAATTATGAGCCACTATTTTGTTGTTGGACTGGAGTCACGTATCAGCCAAATTGGACAAGAGTAGATCTTTTTCCCTAAAGGACATTGATGAATCAGGTGGACCTTAACAAGTTTCCACAGTGACCACTACTAATGCAAGATTTACATTTAATATATTTTTCACTAACTGAATCGAAATTCCCCCAATGGAATGATGGGATTTGATTGTTGTCACTAGATCAAGAATATAGGTCTTTGAATTATTTGTCCACTACTATGCTACCCTGTTGTGCTCTAATCTAATTTAGCTTGATTGTTTTGTGAGTGCACAACACAGAAAACATAGAACACAATGTCATCAACTATTATTACAATTTAATGTAGGTTAGGAGTGCAGGTGATGGGATGTATCAAACATTTGTCAAGGAATTTGATTTTAGGATGGAATACTAGAGCAAGAAACTTGCAGCCTAGATTGCTTCGATTATATACTGAAAATAGCATTGAAGTTCATTCCCAAATTGTTTAGATTAGCTCATTTTTACAGGCGTGTTGCTTTTGCTGTCAAAATCTATACATAAAGCACTAAAGTTTGTGTTGTGCAAGTTCAAAGTATACGTAAATGGACAGTGGCAAGTTTCAAACTCCTGCCATTCTGCTTTACAGAAATCCAAAGCTGATCCATTCTCACTACCGCAAGGTGCTCTTCAGATGAATAACACTGATAAATTTAAGACGAGGCAAGTGTGATATAAAGTGTAAAGTATATATTAATTATCATTTGAGAATTCATATTTTTAATGGGAATTTTTGTTTCAGTTCTATAAGGGAATTTTTTTAAAAAAAGAAGTCAAGTGATCTAAACACGTAATTTCTGAGAAAACATGCAATTCATGTCAAAACTAATCAATCGAAGGTGTCATTGCCCATGTTTGACCTGGTGCCAAAAGACTTGAAGGCTCCAAAATGAATGTTGAGGACTCACAGAGCCCCACCCTCCCAAATATGTCACTGTCCCATGATCGCTGCTAGGCCTGTACAATTGGAGGAATCTGGAACACAGGCTGAGTGGCATGATTCTAACCAGATAGATGTGGTATGAGTTGGTGGATTGATAAGTTAATGACATACAGAAAAACAAATGACACTGATATCGTAATTTGAATTTAGTCCAGAACAATTAGATTTTGATTTCATTCTAGAAGAAGAGTAGGGTATATTTCAGTTCAGGAGAGGATTTTCCCCTAGCAGAAGGGTAAATTGGATTTTCAAGTCATAGAGTCATCAATTCATACAGCACAGAAACATATCCTTTGGTCCAACTCATCCACATAAACCAGACATCCCAATCTGACCTAGTCCCATTTGCTAGCATTTGGCCCATATCCCTCTCAACCCTTCCTATTCATGTACCCATCCAGATGTCTTTTAAATGTTGTAGTGTTCCAGCCTCCAACACTTTCTCCGGCAGCTCATTCACTTACAAACCACCCTCTGTTGAAAAGGGTACCCCTCAGGTCTTTTTGAAATCTTTCCCTCTCATCTTAAACCTATGCCCTTTACTTTTGGACATCCCCATCTTGGGGAAAAAGATGTTGGCTATTAATTGCTTTTGCTGTCAAAATCTATACATAAAGCACTAAAGTTTGTGTTGTGCAAGTTCAAAGTATACGTAAATGGACAGTGGCAAGTTTCAAACTCCTGCCATTCTGCTTTACAGAAATCCAAAGCTGATCCATTCTCACTACCGCAAGGTGCTCTTCAGATGAATAACACTGATAAATTTAAGACGAGGCAAGTGTGATATAAATGAAGAACTTTTGCCCAAAACGTTGTCTCACCTGCTCCTCGGATGCTGACTAACCTGCTGTGTTTTTCCAGCACCACACGCCAACTCTTATCTTCAGCATCTGCAGTCCTCACTTTCACCACGTTGGCTATTAACCCTATCCGTGCTCCTCATGATTTTATAAACCTCTAGGAGGTCAACCATCAGCTACTGGGAGGCCTATAATACAACCCCCAACAAAGTGATTATAAGTCTCCAAGCTGTGAGAGTTTGGAGAGAATTTTTCCAGTTGTCAGATTGAGAACAGATTAGGCCATCAGAACTGGAAAGAAGTCTTATTAATCATTCATGGTATGTAGACTTTGCTAGCTGAGCCAGCATTTGTGGCTCGTGCCTAGTTGCCCTTGAGACGCTGGTAGTGAGTTGCTTTCATGAACAGCTGCAGCCCTCGGGAGAGGTTAAATAGGCTGAGGCTGTTTTCCCTGGAGAGTCGGAGGCTCTCCAGGGAAATCATGAAAGGCATAGATAGAGTAAATAGACAAGGTCTTTTTTCCTGGGATGGGCGAGTCTAAAACTAGAGGGCATAGGTTTAGGGTGAGAAGGAAAAGATATAAAAGAAACCTAAGGGGCAACTTTGTCACGTAGAGGGTGGTATGTGTATGGAATGAGCTCCCAGAGGAAGTGGTGGAGGCTGATATAATTACAACAATTTAAAAGGCATCTGGAGGGGTATATGAATAGGAAGAGTTTAGACGGATATGGGCAAGTGCTGGCAAATGGGATTAGATAGTTTAGAATGGCATGGACGAGTTGGACCGAGGGGTCAGTTTCTGTGCTGTACATCTCTATGACTCTATGTGCTGTACGTAGATTCACAATGCTGTTAGGGAGGGAGTTCTAGGCTTTTGGTCCAGCAAAACTGAAATACAGCGATATAGTTACAAGTCAGGATGGTAAATGGAAGGTGAGCTTGCAAGTGGTGGTGTCTCCCACATATCTGCTTCCCTAGTCATTCAAGGTGGTAGTGATCATGGGGTTGGAACATGCTGTCTAAGTAACATTAGCATATTTCTGTAGTGTATCTTGTAGATGGTACACACTGCTGCAACTGAGTATGATGGAGGAGAAAGTGAATGTTTTTGATGTGTTGAAAATCAAGTGGGCTGTTTTGTCCTGGATAGTGTCAGGCTTCTTGAGTGTTGGTGGAGCTGCACCCATCCAGGCAAGTGAGGAGTGTTCTATCACAAACAAAAACAGAAATTGCTGAAAAGGCTCAGCAGATCTGACAGCATCTGTGGAAAGAAATCAGAATTAGCTTTTCGGGTTCAGTGACCCTTCCTTGGAACTCTGTTCTTATGATCTATCAAGCCAGGTGTAATTTTGGAATCTGATTCATCCAGCATTACAGCCGGCTGGAACCATTGGATAAGTAGATGAGGAGAAAACAGCTAAAACACGTAAGAAGAGAGAACTAGAAGGTTCTGTTGGTAGTATTAGATGGAAAGGGGTGAGAGAAGGTTGGTCTGAATTGTAAACACCAGTATGAACTAGTTGGGCCACATAGCCTGTTTCTGTGCTACACATTCAGATAATATCCCTTTGTTTATTTGAATGATGGAAGGTTAACAATTTTTTAAAAAAGAGTAGTTGGCTCACGTGTCATCATCGTCAGATCTCGGTTCCAGTCGTGCCTTATCGAGATCTATTTCAGAGGCAGTGTTTGATTTGGGATCATTGTTCTCTTCTGTTGGTTTCAAAGGAGTCAGTGTGTCATCTGTTGAACATAAACATGGAACAATCAATAATCAGCACTGTGTGAAAGGGCAAGGCTGGTTCAGCATACTCATAACTATCTCTATAATCATTCTCTTAATCCTGTACCTGGTGTCACAGAATTGAAAAACAGAACGGAATTGTTTCAATCACAAGCCTAATAAACATTCATGATGACTGCATTTTTGTTACATAATATACAATACATATGCAAGTTATCAATATATACACACATCGTAAACATAGGCAATAATATTCTCCAGGGGCTGCAACAGCTCAGTCAAAGAGACTTCTGCCTAATTCCTGAAAAGGCTACTGACCCTTATCCATTTCTTCAGGTTAGCTTCTTAGAATGATGTTGGCTGGGCTCTTAATACATAATTCATTTGCTTATTGTAATAGGGCTTCATCTTTCAGAATAAAGGGGCCAGCAGCAAATGAAAGACTTCTGACAGCAGCACTGTCACAAGACAGGACAGTGACAGCAAGGCCACCTTTAAGTGGAGTTCAGCTCATTTTCAAGTGATAATGTTTCGGTTTTCTCCTGTTAGAAATGGTCATTGCCTGGCCCTTGTATGGCACCAAGGTCTTGCGCTTATGGAAATGGACTGTTTCAGTATCTGGGGTGTCATAAGTGGTGTTGAACATTGTGAAATCATCCACAAACACTCTGACTTTATGACTGAAGGGAGATCATTGACGAAGCAGCTAAAAATGATTGGGTCAAGACACCATTCTGAAGAACACTGCAGCGGAGACCTGGAGTTAAGATGATTGACCCCAATAAACACAACCTTTGTTCCAGGTGTGACTCCAAACAGCAGAATTTCCCCCAATTTCCATTTACTCCAATTTTGCTAGGACTTCTTGATACCACTCTTGGTCAAATGTTGCCTTGATGTCAATGGCAGTAGCTCCGACCTCACCTTCACTTTTGTGAAGAACTTTACGGAATGCTAAGTTCAAATGTAAACAATGCCTCATTTAAAAATAGAGAAGGGTCTAACGCTGAGATATTTATGCCATTTTATTAATAGCCTCTCCAATTCTTGTTAAGTGGTTGCAAAAATTAGCAGATGAATATATTTGTATTATAGCACAGCAACAATCACCGTGTACACCATGACAAAATAATTTGCATTGGCTAAATTATGTTTATTCAAGAAGGTATTGGATTATGATTTGGATAGAAATAATGTGCAAAGATATGGGAGAAGCAGGAGACTAGCAGCAAGTGAGGAGGCCTGTGACCAGTGGAGTGCCACAAGGATCGGTGCTGGGCCCTCTACTTTTTGTCATTTACATAAATGATTTGGATGCGAGCATAAGAGGTGCAGTTAGTAAGTTTGCAGATGACATCAAAATTGGAGGTGTAGTGGACAATGAAGAGGGTTACCTCAGATTACAATAGGATCTTGACCAGATGGGCCAATGGGCTGAGAAGTGGCAGATGGAGTTTAATTCAGATAAATACGAGGTGCTGTATTTTGGGAAAGCAAGTCTTAGCAGTACAGGACATTGGTTAGGCCACTGTTGGAATATTGCGTGCAATTCTGCTCTCCTTTCTAACGGAAAGATGTTGTGAAACTTGAGAGGGTTTAGAAAAGATTTACAAGGATGTTGCCAGTGTTGGAGGATTTGAGCCACAGGGAGAGGCTGACCAGGCTGGGGCTGTTTTCCCTGGAGCGTCGGAGGCTGAGGGGTGACCTTATAGAGGTTTACAAAATTATGCGGGGATAAATAGACAAAGTCTTTTCCCTGGGGTCGCGGAGTCCAGAACTAGAGGGCATAGGTTTAGGGTGAGAGGGGAAAGATATAAAAGAGACCTAAGGGGCAACTTTTTCACGCAGAGGGTGGTACGTGTATGGAATGAGCTGCCAGAGGAAGTGGTGGAGGCTGGTACAATTGCAACATTTAAGAGGCATTTGGATGGGTATATGAATAGGAAGGGTATGGAGGGATATGGGCCGGGTGCTGGCAGGCAGGACTAGGTTGGGTTGGGATATCTGGTTGGCATGGACGGGTTGGACCGAAGGGTCTGTTTCCATGTTGTACATCTCTATGACTCTAAGTAATCATGCTTATTTGGTGCAGAAATGATGGACTGAGTAAACATCCTTCTGTGCTCTAACACTTGGAATTCAGTGATTTTTTTTTAAACCAGTTTTACTCAGCTAATAAATATTAATTACAAATGCATAATAATGCTGAGAAAAAGAGATAAGCTATCAAAGCATCTTGTCTTAAGTCATCAGGGCAGACTCAAGAATACTAAACCTCAAAGAGACGGACAATTTAAAATGCATGAGAAGAGGTGCTGACTGGTGAGCAAATTTACTCTGATTCATGGAAGTGTTGCCATAGAGAATACACCAGGAAATTCATGGAACGGCCCTCTGCCAACTGCAGTCCACTTGCCAAGCAATCAGAAATTATTTTTCATGTATTATAAATCATTGTTCCCTTTGAGATTTGGTGTTCATGCAATTCTGTCCTGCTGAGTTCAAGATAAAAATCTTTAGCAGCATATTTCTATTTTTCAGCACTACTCAAGTCCTGTGCTCCCAAGTGACTATAGATATTTTGAATGTCATTAGTTAAATTAAGTTATATTTTACCTTATTATAACTTTAAATAAACAAGAGCAGGTTTGTCATTTCATACAGTCTAATTGCAAGAGATTTCTTTACCAATCTGATCTTCACTCATGGTCTGACAAACGGACGATAGCTGAGCAGCCTGTAGTGCATTCAGCAGAGTATCTGGTGGTTTTTGTTCCCAATGATTTCTGTTTTTAGGAATATCTGCATTCATCACCATAATCTCATCAGATTTGGAGGTAGCTAAGGAAATTCAAAAATCAGATTCAGTGATAACTTTAACAGTTTACAGTGGCCCAGAATCCATTGAAATGAGACACCTCACAGTGTATCATGTCAGTTAGATTTTTCTTCTCTCTCCCTTCAACTCAATGTTTTACAAATTACTAAAAATACAAGTTGGTAATAGTGTGACTAGAGTAATGGGGCATCTGAGACAGTTCTCAGTCTCAGTGACAATTCGCTTCTTAACCAATGTGATTTAGGACTTGGAAAGAAACGGAAGAGAAAGGAATAGTGCGAATCTCCTCAAACCTTTTCCTCCTTTTTTCTTATTCATAGAGACAACGTGGGCTTCACTGGGTGGGCCATCATTTATTGACCATCCCTAATTATCTTGGAAAGACGATGGCGAACTATCTTCTTGAACCTCTCCAATGCATTTGGTATAGGTAGACGCACAATTATGTTAGGGAGAGAATTCCAGTATTTTGAGCCATTGACAGTGAAGGAAAAGTGATATATTTCCAAGTCAGGATGGTGAGTGGCTTGGAGGGGAAGTTACAGGTGGTGGTATTCCCATGCATCTGCCACTCTTGTCCTTCCAAATGATACTCAGTGTGGGTTCGGAAGGTGCTGACTAATAATCATTGGTAAATTTGGTGCAGTAGTTTTGTCACTGGCCTCGTAATCCCGAGACCCAGATGATTCTCTGGAGACCTGGGTTTGAATCCCACCATGGTGGCATTTGAATTTTAAAAGATCTGGAATTAAAGTTCGAATGACTCCCTCAGTCTCAGGCTGACACTGACCCCCCGGTCTCTGGCCTACACAAGTATAACAGAGAATAATTAACGAACAACTCTTTACAACTCCTTCCTCCAACCTACCTTTTACTTTCCCTTCTACAATACTAGTCAAATAAAACTCCCGATTAATATTTATGAAACAAAGCTTCTTATCTCAAAACCAGGCAGGTTTTGGTTCTTCCTTGTATTCCAGTCTTCTTTTTTCCTTCTTGGGGATTCTGTTTCAGGTTACTAATCAATAAAGGTACCTTGAAGAGAGCTCTTCTCAGAGCAGTTAGCAGATGTCGTTGGCTTGGCAGTTCTCCTCCCAATTGTCCAATTTGGCCTGGTCTTATACCCCCAAAACATCGGATTGTGTCATTGGCTTTTAAGATTGTCAACATACTCAATTCAAACTTGATTGGAATTTGGTATTTTTGGGGTATAATTTAAATTGATTGGCCTAATTCAAATTTTTTTTGTCTCATAGCAACTCAGCCAGTGCTATCTTTTCTTAACTAAATGTTACATAGTATCTTATCGAGAACACTTGGTGCTGTCACTGCTAGCTTTTAACTCTCTTAAAGGTAGAGGACACCCACATCTTCATAACAGGGAGTCAGTGTAGGCCTTAGACTGGGAAGTCAGTGTAGGCCTGAGACCGGCAAGTCAGTGTAGGCCTGAGACTGGGGGAGTCAGTGTCGGCCTGAGACCGGGGGAGTCAGTATCGGCCTGAGTTTGGAAGAATCAGTCTGGGAAGCTGTGTGTGGGGAGTTGGGTCTGGCCATGTAGGACATTTCTGACAAAGTACTCCATTGGTCACCCTGGAAAACTCAACAACTGCACATTGTGGCAGAGACCTGGCAGCACCAGTGGAAACAGTGAGGGGAAGGTAAGAGAATGATGAGAAGGAAGGGGTAACATTCCAGATGAAATGAAAGGAATGAAGTAAGTTCTTGAAAATTGGAAGTAAGATGTATTGTTTATTTTCCCCATCATAACATGAGGGAAAATACACTGATATACTCATGACCTTGGGTGGGGGGGCACAGTGGATCAGTGGTTAACACTGCTGCCTCACAGCACCAGGGACCCAGGTTCGATTCCAGCTTCAGCTGTCTGTGCAGAGCTTGCACATTCTTCCGTGTCTCCGGTTTCCTCCCACTATCCAAATATGTGCAGGTTAGGTGAATTAGCCATGCTGAATTGTCCATAGTGTTCAGGGATGATTAGGTTAGGTGCATTAGTCTGGGGAAATGTAGGGTAATTGGTCTGGGTAGGATATCCTTCGAAGGGGCGCTGTGGACTTGTTGGGCCGAAGAGCCTGTTTCCACACCATAGTAATTCTAATTCCTTTGAACCTTACTAATCATTTTTCAATGCAAATAATCATCTCCACAAATTTAACCACTGTAATGGCTTCTGAATGCTTTTTATAGTGATTGTAACAAGGTCACCACCTTATAGAATATGAGTTTCCTGATTGGGGCTGTTAATCTGGTCCAGTTAGGCAGCCCAAGCTGACAGGTATAAACAGGTGTGAGAGCCCGGGTGTCTCTGGAGAAGGAGCACATGGTGTCCACCAACACCCTTGAGTTGTTCAGGGAGAAGTGGGCGCTGCAGAGAGTGGGGTGCATTATTTCCCCCTCCAACTCTATTTTGATTTAATCCCTGCCCTCCCCTTCACTGTTTGATCACACAGCATTGCCCTTTGATGTGAAGGGCACTGCTTGTCACTGGCCACTCGGGTGTTTCCTTTCTTCCTGGTGGTGGAAGCTGAATAAAGATTTGTGCACCTTGAGTCTTTCACTGTGTCTCACACCTGCACACATGACATAAGAAAAGAAAAAGAAAAAAAGATTTTAAAATAACAGGTGTGAGAACCCAGGTCTCTCTGAAGAAGGAGCACGCAGTGTCCACCAAAACCCTTGAGTTGTTCAGGGAGAGGTGGACACCATAGGAAGTGTAGCGTATTATTTCCCCCTCCAACTCTATACTGATTTAATCCTTGCCCTCCCTTTCACTGTTTGATCACAACATTGCCCTTTGATGTGAAGGGCACTGCTTGTCACTGGCCACTTGGTGTTTCTTTTCTTCCTGGTAATGGAAATTGAATAAAGATTCATACAGTTTGTGTCTTTCACTGTGTCTCACACCTGCACACAAAAAATTAAAAAAAGAAAGGTAAAAAAAAGGTGTGTCAGAGATTCTGTTCACTTTGAGAGCTGGCTCAAAGTGAACAGAATATTCTGCAAATATTCTGCACGTTTAAATAAAGGGTGACTTGGTGACAGGATACTGGCCTCTGTGGAGTTATTTCATTTTTAAACACATGAACCGCTCTGGAAGTAGAAGGATAATAGAAGATGGCTAATTGAACAGACTTGAAGACAAACGAGCACTATTTCTGTTGTATTATGGCTTACCTTCCTGACCAAACTGGCCTGTACCTTTAAGACAGCTACATGACATAATGACATGATGTTCAGGTACCCACCTCAATTTCAGTTACCCTCTCTCTCGATGCAGTCAGACAGTTAGTCATGTAATGCAAGTTATTTAATGTACATTAAAATCAGTAATCAGAGAACCCTAGACTGCATGTGTAAGTATGTGAAATTTTAGCCATGTAAATAGTCGGTGGTGTATAAATAAATCTCAAGATACATGACTCAACAAAACCACAAAGTTTATGATATATGTTACATGGGGTAGCATGCCGAAAAAAAACCGCAAGACATAGTGACAGTAAATTGGTGCTAAAAGCTTGAATTAACTGCAAGTTAGTGACAGTAAATGGAAACCAAAGGCTGATAAGGTGATAGTACTATAGCAGTTGTGAAAAGTTTTCCCTAACAGTCATCATTCCTAATCATCTGCACGGGTTCTGTGCTGCCATTACAAATACAATCAAACTAACATGCTTCAACCAAAACTAAAGGCTACAAACTTGAACTGAAGCAAATTGAGCACTCGACTTTTCTCTTTAAAGAAACTGAGAGGCCTGCTGTTGACTGGAGTAAAATAAACAGGAGATTTAAGTAGTCCTGAATGGCACACTGAGAAGAAAATAAAATTTAGTAACACTGAAAAAAAAGTCAATACTAAAGAGTTCTTGTCTGTGTCTGGAGTTAGTCAATTCTGCCATGTTCATTTCCAATCAATAGAAAAAATACAAGCAAGTTCTCACTTTTTTTAGTACAATGAGCACCTACACGCACAGAAACCGACTACTACAAGTCTGGATATCCTAAGCTATAGCAAAAAAGGAAAGAGAGAAGCCAAAAATTACCTTTAAAGCAACATCAACAAATAAGAAAGAATCACTTTTAATGTCAACAGGAATAATTAAACATAGGGAAAAAAAACATTACACAATTGTACAGATTTTCACTTTGACATTTTAAAGAGCATAAAGCTACACAAAAGGAAGGTAGAAGGCAAACATCTCACTGATATTCTGCCGGAACATCAGTTATTTAAAGAAAGCATTGGTCTTTATGGGTTAGCAGACAACTGATAAAGAACAACAGGCAATTAATCCTTTTCCTGCCTTCATCACTGGAAGGTTAAGAAGAATAAAATCTTCCAGTATTTCTGATAATGATGCAAAAGCCCTAACAGCACTTTTCAAATTTTTGAAGATCAACTTGCAATTCAATTTCAGCTAACAGGCATGAGTACATGTTGTACTATCAACAGCCAGACAAAATAATCAAACAATTTGTAGGCATATATCAATACAGAGAAATGCAACTTCACTAAAGCCAATTTAGCCGAAAGGCTGGTCATTGCCTCCACACCTATAAAATCATTCAGAAAATGCACTTCTTGACAAACCTCAGGAATACACCATTGGCACATTACTAGAAGAAGTATGTAGGTTTCAAGCAATTATATCATGTCAGCACTGGCTGAGAGTGCTCAACACTGACAAAAATCATTGTAGCACTCAACAGGTTCAGTGGACCATCCGAATCTTCCAGAAGATGTAGCTTGTCTCACCTATCAAGATCGTGTACAGCATTTTATGACTTATGCAATCTATGTTGTACAAGAGGTCATTGAGTTAAAAAAATGCATAAGAATTCCAATGGTCCACAGAAACATAAAATATTACAAGTTGCTCCACAAAAACATATGAAGAGGGACTAACCAAGGAATGATGCCAAAGAAGCTTCCAAAGTTCCATCAATGCCACACAAGCCTGTTAACGAAGTCCAAGAGGTAACTAACGTTACAGCTTACAGATAGTTAATGTGGCTAATTTGTCACACCACATAGACAGTGTCAAAAAAGCTGAAGCCTTTATCTCCATTCAAGTAAAACGTCTGAAAAGGAATAAACAACATGCACTACATGCCAAGATTGGCACTGGTGCAAGTACAAATGTCATCTCCTTACTTAACATGTACTCAGCAAACTGTCAAATGTGGTGCAGTCCACATAAGATAAGCTACTTAGAAAGGGTGTGACCGGCATTATCTGTTTTATATATTAGTATGGGTCCTCAGGATAGACACTCAAAATCCTTTACATCATTGACGCAGATGGACCTCATCATTGGTCTGCTAGCGTGCACTGATCCGCATATTATGATCCACGACTGGACAAATCTGCAGTTACAATACCAAAGATTCCAGCTCTCAACATCAAGCTTTTATGTTTTGGTCATAGCTAAGCAAAGCCAACTCAGCAAGTCAAATCAGATGATGACTAGCTGCAACAGTTCAAAAAGGCCATCCTGAGTGGAAGATCTGAACACAGCCTACAGGTTGAAAAGATAGCATGTTTTTTACAGATGAACTAGGACTTTCCAAGAATTTAATCTTTAAAGACAGAAAAGAATTCTACAAACCCTATACCAAGATATGCTAGACTGTATACATTTAGGTTACACGGGCACAGAAACAATAAATAGAGTCATAGAGATGTACAGCATGGAAACAGACCCTATGGTCCAACCCATCCATGCTGACCAGATATCCCAACCCAACCTAGTCCCACCTTTCAGCACCCGGCCCATATCCCTCCACACCCTTCCTATTCATATACCCATCCAAATGCCTCTTAAATGTTGCATTGTACCAGCCTCCACCACTTCCTCTGGCATATCATTCCATACACGTACCATCCTCTGTGTGAAAAAAATTGGCATATAATCGATATGTAGGTCCAATATTAATGAAGACATCAACAACTAATCAGGTTGGGTGAAACATGCCAATTCAACAATTGAGAACTCATTCCATACAAGTTTCCTTCTGAGTTGTGCTGCAAGATTGCAACTGATACTTTCTATGTTCAAGGACACAATT
This sequence comes from Chiloscyllium plagiosum, assembly GCF_037043375.1. Classification (NCBI taxonomy): domain Eukaryota; kingdom Metazoa; phylum Chordata; class Chondrichthyes; order Orectolobiformes; family Hemiscylliidae; genus Chiloscyllium; species Chiloscyllium plagiosum. The sequence goes on along the minus strand of NW_028270144.1, from coordinate 103,765,076 downwards.
TCATTCTACCAAATTCCCTTCTGTATTGCAAATCAAAGTTATCATTAGTGCAACATTTGCTGACATTGTTCACCACATTCAATGTACCCTCAACAACCTGTGTCCAATAATGGTCCAGAGTACACTCATGTACCTTTCAAGGATGTGCAGGAAGTCAGGTGTGTAACATATTCTTTCTCCTCACTATCCTCAGTTGACCAGTCTTTCAGAATGCACTGTTTATTCTGTAAAATCTATGATCATTAAACGTAAAGCTTGTCAAGAGTTTCAGATAGCTACATTATATCTATGTGGTGCTGCCCTAAGAAACTCTCACCAGAAGCCCTTAATTTAGCTGACAGAGGTACCAAGGTTTTGTCTCCCACACCACCCAATCACATACACAAAACATTGGTAGAAATAAGGGAGAAAATTGTATGAGCATAAGATTTTTCCCCAACAGTTTGGCATAGTTGGCAAGATTTCTCTTTTACGAGGTTTTCTTGAACCTCTTGTTGCTATTTTACGAGGTCTTTCACGAATCTGCTTTATTAAAGTTCCCCTTGGGCCTGTGTATGAGGAATGCCCCTGAATTGACCAGTGAAATTGTTTGATTTGCGTTAGCTTTTTAGAAAGCGAGAGGGGAACTATAGATTTAAAATTTTGGCAGTCTGCGTGATCTGGTCCTGAAGGGAAAAGGGAAAGAGGCTGTGGCAAGATGGAACCAGAAAGACCGCAGTCCTGAGGGTTGGGGGAGGGCATGAGACACTGATCTGAGCTAACAGGCTGATCTACAGAATGACGCTGTGGCAAGAAGGGAATTGGCAAGAATAATTTCTAAATTCAGGTGACCTTGAGTTATTGACAGCTATGCCTGCGCCAGCCGACCCATTGTCCCAAAATCCACAAACCTGACTGCCCCGGCCGACCCATTGTCTCTGCCTGCTCCTGCCCCACCGAACTCATCTCCGCATACCTTGACACGGTCCTGTCCCCCTTAGTCCAAGAACTCCCCACCTACGTTCGGGACACCACCCATGCCCTCCACCTGCTCCATGATTTTCGCTTCCCCGGTCCCCAACGCCTTATTTTCACCATGGACATCCAGTCCCTGTACACCTCCATCCCCCATCACGAAGGACTCAAAGCCCTCCGCTTCTTTCTTTCCCGCCGTACCGACCAGTACCCTTCCACAGACACCCTCCTTCGACTGACTGAACTGGTCCTCACCCTGAACAACTTCTCTTTCCAATCCTCCCACTTCCTCCAAACGAAAGGAGTAGCCATGGGCACCCGCATGGGCCCCAGCTATGCCTGCCTCTTCGTAGGATATGTGGAACAATCCATCTTCCACAACTACACTGGCCCCACCCCCCACCTTTTCCTCCGCTACATCGATGACTGTATCGGTGCCGCCTCGTGCTCCCACGAGGAGGTTGAACAGTTCATCCACTTCACCAACACCTTCCACCCCGACCTCAAATTCACCTGGACAGTCTCAGATTCCTCCCTCCCCTTCCTCGACCTTTCTATTTCTATCTCAGGCGACCGAATCAACACGGACATCTACTACAAACCAACCGACTCCCACAGCTACCTGGACTACACCTCCTCCCATCCTGCCCCCTGTAAAAACGCCATCCCATTCTCCCAATTCCTTCAACTCCGCCGCATCTGCTCCCAGGAGGACCAGTTCCAAAAACGCACATCCCAGATGGCCTCCTTCTTCAAGGACCGCAATTTCCCCCCCGACGTGGTCGACGATGCCCTCCACCGCATCTCTTCCACTTCCCGATCCTCCGCCCTTGAACCCCGCCCCTCCAACCGCCACCACGACAGAACCCCACTGGTCCTCACCTACCACCTCACTAACCTCCATGTACAGCGCATCATCCGCCGCCATTTCCGCCACCTCCAAACGGACCCCACCACCAAGGATATATTTCCCTCCCCTCCCCTATCAGCATTCCGTAAAGACCACTCCCTCCGTGACTCCCTCGTCAGATCCACACCCCCCACCAACCCAACCTCCACTCCCGGCACCTTCCCCTGCAACCGCAGGAGGTGCAAGACTTGCGCCCACACCTCCCCCCTCACCTCCCTCCAAGGCCCCAAAGGAAACTTCCATATCCGCCACAGATTCACCTGTACCTCCACACATATCATCTATTGCATCCTTTGCACCCGATGTGGCCTCCTCTATATTGGGGAGACAGGCCGCCTACTTGCGGAGCGTTTCAGAGAACACCTCTGGGACACCCGGACCAACCAACCCAACCACCCTGTAGCTCAACATTTCAATTCCCCCTCCCACTCCACCAAGGATATGCAGGTCTTTGGACTCCTCCATCGTCAGACCACAGCGAAACGACGATTGGAGGAAGAACGCCTCATCTTCCGGCTAGGAACCCTCCAACCACAAGGGATGAACTCAGATTTCACCAGTTTCCTCATTTCCCCTCCCCCCAGCCTGTCTCAGTCAAATCCATCAAATTCAGCACCGCCTTCCTAACCTGCAATCTTCTTCCCGACCTCTCCGCCCCCACCCCAGTCTGACCTATCACCCTCACCTTGACCTCTTTCCACCTATCACATTTCCGACGCCCCTCCCCCAAGTCCCTCCTCCCTATCTTTTATCTTAGCCTGCTGGACCAACTTTCCTCATTCCTGAAGAAGGGCTAATGCCCGAAACGTCGATTCTCCTGTTCCCTAGATGCTGCCTGACCTGCTGCGCTTTTCCAGCAACACATTTCCATCCCTGCGCCAGTTTGTCTTTGTGTGGTATTATTTGTTCTTTTTTATAGGTTACAGACTCACGCCACGGACCGGTAAGGTTTCAATGGGGGTCAGTGAATTCCAAATGGCAGGTGGAAGGGCTGTACTTCCCAGGGACAAATTTGCTTTGTCCTGCTGTGAAGGGCTCCCGGGTCCTCTGGTTCTGTCCACAAAGACCCTGAAGCGCCATGGTAAATGAGTATAACACAGGAATAAGATAGGAGACCCCCTCGTTCCACCTGGGTCACTGGCTGACGGACGATGGCAGATATGTTATTCCATTTACTTCTGACTTATACAGTTGGTCTAACAGGAATTGGCCATATAGTGGCTCCTTTATATTGGAAAAGATTGACTATTGGATGACGAACATTGCGGGTGGGTATGGGGATCCTGGATGGGACCATGCTTACATGTTACAGTGTCTTGATAAGTTTAAGGAGATTGCAAAAGGCCACCAGCCCTCTGAAGTTAAGGAAACTGGCCCACTTCCCCTGCACCTGCTGTTGCTGTTGCCACCTCGCCTCCTCACTGCTCTGCTGCTACTGCTTTCTACCTCCCAATTCCCCAAAACTTCCTGTCACTACGGAGAGAATGTGCAAACTCCACACAGTCGGTTGCCCAAGGCTGGAATTGAACCTGGGTCCCTGGTGCTGTGAGGCAGCAGTGCTAACCACTGCACCGCCCAAGACATTAGCATTCTGCTGTACCTCGCTTACGGCTCCCACTGTGCTGCTGTTAAGCCTGGCCACTGCCCCTCAAACTGACAGCACTCCAGGTGAGGCTACACAGTCCAGTTCACTATACATTCAGAAGGGGGGAGGGGGCACTGGGTCAACTGTGCCTGAGCAGGGAGGAACCCCAGGTGATTCCTCCAGCATACCACCTTGATACATCTCATGTCTCTTCAACAACCCCTGCGTTATACATCTCACGCTGTCATCTCTCCTGCTGCTGCCCCAGGTGAGCAACTCATCACCCGCAGTATGACTGCTCAGCTCAGCATTCAGCTTCCCCATGTTATGATAGGGGAAACCCCCTTTTTAAAACCTTGGACTCACACAGAGGTCCGCGGTATGCTCCAAGATGCTCTGGACCCCTTAAAGCTCCGTTTTATGAATGGCTCCTCCAAATTTATGATATTCACGACTGCCTTCCCCAAGATTAGATTAGATTCCCTACAGTGTGTGAACAGGCCCTTCGGCCCAACAAGTCCACACCGACCTTCCAAAGAGTAACCCACCCACTCCCTCTGACTAATGCACCTAACACTATGGGCAATTTAGCATGGCCAATTCACCTGACCTGCACATCTTTGGATCGTGGGAGGAAACTGCAGCACCCAGAGGAAACCCACGCAGATACGGAGAGAATGTGCAAACTCCACACAGTCGGTTGCCCAAGGCTGGAATTGAACCTGGGTCCCTGGTGCTGTGAGGCAGCAGTGCTAACCACTGCACCGCCCAAGACATTAGCATTCTGCTGTACCTCGCTTACGGCTCCCACTGTGCTGCTGTTAAGCATTCCTTTACTTTTCCCCGTGACTCATGGGAAACCTTTGAGGCCAAAACGATGAAGCCTTTTATTTTGAAGGCCACCTGCCAACGCTCAGATTTTAGCGCATGCAAAGGCCCAATGAGATGCTGCCTGATTTCCTGGCTCGATTCAGGGAAGCATGGGAGTCTCATGTCAGAATTGCCCTTCAGGAAAACAGAAAATTCCTCTCCTTAAACTCTCCTTAATTGCCTGCAATCCCGACACACCCTGGCTTTTAAATCTCACCAGCTCAACTGGCCCACCAAAACTTGGGAGGAGGTCGTCTCCTTCCTCTCCAATATGGACCAACAGGGATCATTTGATTATGAAAGGCCAAGGGTGGTTTATCCTCGCATGGCACAGGGTTGGGACCAAAATCGTCCAGGTCACTATACAAAGGAAAGAGACAGGTGCAAGGCATGCGGAAATTTAGGACACTGGGCCCGCAACTATCAGTCTGAACATTCCGCCCTCCCCCTGTCGCAATACCAGCCTCTCCCACAATACCAGCCCCTGACACAATACCAGCCCCTGACACAGTACCACCCCCTGACACAATACCAGCCTCTCCCACAATACCAGCCCCTGACACAATACCAGCCTGTGACACAATACCAGCCCCTGACACAATACCAGCCCCTACCACAATACCACCCCCTGACACAATACCAGCCTCTCCCACAATACCAGCCCCTGACACAATACCAGCCCCTGACACAATACCAGCCCCTGACACAATACTGGCTTTACTCTTTGCCGCCTCAGTCTCCGTGACAGCTTCACCAGGCTCCCAACACTGTTCTGGACCCTTTTCCCACTGATAAGACTTTCCCACTCCCCACCTGAGCATCCAACGTTGAATGTTGAGATGGGGGAGTTCGTATTGTCTTGGTTTTGGTGGACTCCGGAGTCCTCTGTACCTCCTCTCAGCTCCACTACTGCCCGTACTGTGGGTATCTCTAGAATGCCTATAGCTGAATCGCTATCAACCCATGTGCCCATCCAAGTGAGTTCGCTTGGTCCCAGACACTGCTATTATTTTCCCTTCCTGTCCAGTGGCCCTTCTCAGTTGACAAACTCTTTGCAAACTCAATGCATCCATCCATTGTTCCCCGGACTACCTCACCTCGGAACTCCCGCTACCCCCCTTTTACAAGCCCTTTTGGCCATGAACATTCCTCCCACTTTATCTCCTCCTACCCCTTCCATCTACACATGGTCTTTCTCCAACCACTCCACTCGGGCTTCGTTTCTCAACTCCCTCTTTCCCACCTTGCTGCCCTGTTTGTCTCTCCCTCCAAACCTTTCTACAGTGGATCATTCAGACCAGTCAACCCTTGTGCTCCCTTCATTGTGCTGCTGCCTTCCTCCAACACCCTGACTCGTCCTAATTGGCACTGGCGGATTCCCACCTTAAAATGCCCTCTACGCTTACGCTCACGGTGTCTACTTTATTGGGGAAGAAGGGCTGGCTGTGGAGGTCCTGCTGGATGCCACTCAGTGCACATTTCTCTGGCCTGACCCCAGTTCTTCACCTCATGTTGCTGTCATCGTAAATACCCCCGACACTCAAAGGATTTAGGTCCCATGGTGTACAGGCTTCAGATTCTGCAACAGACATTATACCCCTAGATCCCGCAGACCCGGGCTCTTATCCATATCGCTTATTCACAACGGGGAGGGGTTTTGCCTTAGGAGCTGCTACTTGACCGTGAACTTCATCTTCACCTTACACACTCCGCCCCCACCTCCCTCCTATGACACCCTTTGCTGTTTTGGACGCTTCTGACATTCCAATCACAGGGGCCTGATGCTCTCTGCGCCGCCTCATACGGTTACTTTTTAAACTGGCGCCGCCTTGCCATCCATTCAGCAATACAATTTGTCATCCGCTACCCGGGAAGGTATTAAACCTGTTATTGTCTCTCTCCTCCAACAAGGCATCCTGGTGCCTACTACCAGCCCTTGTAACACCCCTGTCTTCCCCATTCCCAAACCAGGCAAGCCAGGTCGCTGGCGCTTTGTGCAGGACCTGAGGGCCATTAATGCCATCATTGCCCCGTGCTAGTCAGTGGTACCTAATATGAACGCTGTCCTCATTAGCCTCCCTTCCTCAGCCACTTGTTTCACCGTTGTCTATCTCTATTCAGCCTTTTTCTCCCTTTTTGCCTTTACTCACTGCGGTTGCCAATATACATGGACTCAGCTTCCTGAAGGGTCCACGGACAGCCCCACTGTCTATGTCTCAGCGGTCCACCAGATCCTCAAGGATCTCAACCTCCTGTCTAACAGTACCTTGGTTCAATATGCTGACAATTTGTTAGTGGCCTCTGACTTGCCTGTTGCCTGTTTGCAAGATATGATTGCCCTGCTCCGTTGCCTGATACCAGGATATGATACCAGAAGGTTTCTGTTGAAAAGATGCAGCTCTGCCAACTGTCAGTGCAATATTTAGGCTTCAAACTCTTGTATGGCCTTCGCTCCTTGTCTCTCGACTGTATCGCCGCACTCTCTCCCCTTACTATGCAGACTGAACTTTTGTCCTTTTTGGGCAATGGTTAACTATTGGATACCCAACTACCTCGTCATTGATGCTCCTCTTCGCGAAGCCTCCTTGCCAAAACAGCAAACCCAGGTGACCTGGACACCTGAAATGCTGTTGGCCTTTAATGAACTGAAACCGGTTTTGGCCTTGGCCCCGGCCCTCGGCATCCCCAATTTCAAGCAGCTGTTTCAGCTATATGTGGATGAAAAGGAGGGCTATGCGTTCAGAATTTTAACACAGCAGCATGGGGTTCTCCGATGTCATGCAGCTTTATATTCTGTACAATTGCCACCTGTTGTAAGGGGAATGCCAAGCTGTTTGTGAGCTGTGGCAGCTACCATGATAATGGTAGAAAAGTCCACCACCCCGGTTGTGCTTGAATATCCATGCACTTTTTTTGTTCCTCATTCGGTCTCCCTGTTGCTAAATTCAGCAGCAATTCAACATTTTACAGCTTCAATGAAAACTGGCTATGAGATCATTCATAGCGTGCCAACCTGACACTCCAGCGTGCCCCCGCTTTAAATCCGGCCATTCTTCTCCCTGTCCGACAGAACTCCCCCCCAGACGACCATGACTGTGGGCACACAGTCCAAGAGGTTGTGACCTCATGGCCTGACCTTTCTGAAACCCCGTTAGACAATCCGGATCTCATTCTTTTCACGGATGGCTCCTCTTTCTGCCCCCGATCACCAGATGCGAGCAGGCTACGCAATCTGCACCCCCTTTTGAGACCTAGAGGCCGCTGCGCTACCAGAAGAAACTTTGCCTCAGGCAGACAACTCTTTGCCGTCACCAGAGCATATATTCTTGCCAATAAGCAGTCTGTTAACATTTATTCTGGCTCCCGAAATGCCTTTCGGTTGTCCATGATTTCAGTGTCCTCTGGCAACATAGAGGTTTCATTACTTCCTCTGGCAAACCCTTACAACATGCCCACCTCCTTAATAATCTTTTATAGGCCATCCTGCTCCCTTCCACTATCACCATCATCAAATGCACCACCCACACCACCGGTGATAAACCAATTTCACAGGGCAACACTAGAGCCAATCACGACACCAGAAAAGCTGCAGTGGCCCCACAATACGCGTCCCTCATGCCCTAAAATAACTGCTTAGATTTAGTCGAGGATATACGAGACGCACAACAGCACTCCTTGCCAGCTGAAAAAGATAGCTGGTCACGCATAGGCGCCCGCGAGAGTTGCGTTTGGGACTCCTGTTACACCTAGATAGGTGAATTATCGGCCCCAAATCCTTCTTGCATGTCCTCACCTGAGCTGCTCATGGCATTGGACATGCAGGAAAAAGAGGGATGATACATGCAGTACAACAACAGTAGATTGCGCCAGGCTTTGCTGCAGCGGTTCAGGCCTTAATATCAATAGGCCTCCAAAATAACAATGCCAGGCCAGTGGCCAAGTTCGATCTCCTGCCAGCTCCTAATGGCCCTTTTAACCTCGTTCAGATTGATTTTGTGCGTATGCCCCCCAAGGCAAGGTTTTAAGTGCATGTTGGTGCTGATTGACATGTTTTCCAAGCGGATCGAGGTTTTCCCCACGAGAAAAGACGATGCTAGAACTGTAAATAAATGTCTCATGAAGGATGTGATCCTTAGTTTCGGCGTCCCAGAGAGCTTCAACAGCGATAGGGATACACATTTTACCTCAGAAGCCTGGAAATATCACATTCCATATCAACCCCAGTCCTTAGGGATAGTGGAACAGATGAATGGAACCCTTAAGAACACTCTGAAAAAAGATCACGAAAGACACAGGTCTACCGTGGCCTGAGGCCTTACCCCTAGCTCTTTACACTGTATGGAGCCAGGTCAGTGGAACAATAGGACTGACCCCATTTGAGGTCCTAATGGGGCGGCTGATGCCAACTAGGACTTGACCTCCCAAATTCCCAGTGGGTGTGGTACTCCTTTTTGACGCATGAGACCCTGCTAGATTATGTTAAAGCCCTAAGCAAAATGATTGCCCATAACCATGCTCTGGTCAAGGAGGCCATCCCCACCCCCAGTAATGACCCGATGAATCCCTTCCACCCTGGGGATTATGTTCTGATCAAATCGTTTGAAAAGACTTCTCTTTCTCCTCGGTGGAATGGCCCGTTCCTTGACTGCAGTCAAGGTTGAAGGAAGACCCGAATGGACACACACCACACGCTGGAAGAAGGCCCCATCACCAGAGGAACCCGAAGAGAAAGCCACGGAAGTACCTTTCGCCTGCCTGCTGCAACATGCCAGAAATAATCCCTGTGCTCCTCATCACCCTGCTCGCATTAATAGAGAACAGGGGATCTAACAGCCTTGAAACAGCATTGTGTCAAGCGGGAGTTGCGTATTAACACTTTTCTGCACATGACTCAGGCCAATAATTACTCCCACTGCTGGGTGTGTGCCTATATTCCTGTCCACTCTAAGGGAGGCATTCCCCTGATGGCTATCCCACTTAACATCACTGAGACAGTCGAATGGTGGTTCGGTCAGACCCAGCCTGCCAGTGTGATGGTTCAGGCTCCCTGTGCCCCTCGCCACAACAAAACTGTAAGGTGTACCTGGGAGACCGCAGGGTACCACCTGCACACATTCAAGGGTTGTTTTCAAGCTGTGTACAATTTTTTGCACATTCCCCTGCCCTGTTCCTTACCAACACCACTCTCTAAGGTGTTCCACAGGGTACTAGCTGCCTCAAAAGCAGCTTGTAGAGGGGTTGGAAGACACAATCCAGCACGTGCTCCTATTCTCTGCACCTCACCCCTTCTGGCAAACATCCCAGCCTTGAAAATATTCTGGATGTAAGTTTGCTTGCTGAGCTGGAAGGTTTATTGTCAGACGTTTCATCATCATACTAGGTAACATCTTTAGTGAGCCTCCAGACAAAACAGTGCTGGTGCTTCCTGCTTTCTCTTTATATGTTTGGTTTTCCTTGGGTTGGTGATGTCATTTCATGTGGTGACATCATTTCCTATGGTGAAGTCATTTCCTGTTCTTTTTCTCAGGGGGTGGTAAATGGGATCCAAGTCAATGTATTTGTTGATAGAGTTCCGGTTGGAATGCCATGCTTCTAGGAATTCTCATGTGTATCTCTGTTTGACTTGTCCTGGAATGGATGTGTTGTCCCAGTCAAAATGGTGCCCTTCCTTATCTGTACGTAAGGATACTAGTGAGAGAGAGTCACTAGTTGTTTTGTGGCTAGTTGATGTTCATGTATCCTGGTGGCTAGTTTTCTGCCTGTTTGTCCAATGTAGTGTTTGTTACAGTTCTTGCATGGCATTTGTAAATGTTTTGTAACATTTGTTATTGTTTGTTTTGTAAACATTTCCTGACTTATTTTGTTTTAAATGATTTGGCACAAGACTTATTTCCCCAACAAACATAATTGTAAACACAGGTATCCTAACTTGAACAAGGACAAAGAATATACAGGTTTTGAGATTTTCGCATGAACACATAGGTTCACGGAAAGATACTCTGCTGTCGTGTGTGCTAGGTTATCTAACTTTATAGTAAGCAATGGTCAAATCCTGTGGGTAAGTACACTTATCTGGCCTGTATATCATCATCCAACCATCACACAAGATGACAACTCAGATACTGCAAATATCACACCAGACAACAATCAGACAACATACCACACTTCTTCAACAAATCTGTGATGACAGGTAGCACTGAGGGAAGCTACAACACCAAGTTATGATAACTTTATAAGAACCAGATCTGGTCACTTCACATGTCCAACAAGGTATTATTTGGATGTATAGAGACAATGAATCTATATGCATCCTTGTAAATATTGTCACAAAACTGGTCCTTTTTTCTAAAAGCTGTTCCTTTTGTCAAGAGTTTTTTCTAGAGTGGTTATAAACAGTCTGGGCTCCGAATTGGCTGGGTTTGGTACAGAAATGAAAGGATATTGGGAGATCTTTTTGTTTATATGTGAACAGGTGAGTCTTTAGGCCAAAGCTTTTACCTTTGTAGAAATAACCGGTAAAAATCAAGGGGGTGTGGCCTGCTCTCTAGCTGAGCAGTTCAGTTCAGAACTTTAGATAAGAGTTCAGCAATGGGCAGTGTGGAAACAGGCTGTTAGATTCTCCTTCTGCCCTTCTAACTTCGAACTGGAAGCCTCTGTTTCATTTTTTGCTCGGTGTTTAAGGGGTTTGTTCATAGGGACTGTTGTGTATATTTGGAAAAATATAATTAAGTCTAGTTTGGGATAGACCGAGTTCTGTGGGTATTCTATATTCTGATCTTTGTGTTTCATTGTGTATTTTTTGTGAATAAATTTTTGTCTGTTTTAAAATCTAGTAGTCCAGCTGGCTAACTATCTCTGGGTAATTTTCACTGTACACTTACCGAAACAAATTGCAAAGTTATGGTCTGAGGCTGCCTGCTTAAGAATGTTTTGAGTGGTCTGGCTTAGTCCATAACAGATTGGGGGCTCTTTGCAGGATTTTAAACAGCGATTGGTAGGTGCTAGTGTCTTTATTTCGGGTGTTGTTTTGGTTGGGTAGACGAAACTTGGGATAGTGATGGCTCTTTCAGTCACTAACAGTTTTATGGAGCTGGACGAGGTGAACTTAGCAGTTTTGCAAAAGGTGATTAAGGCCAAGCTGCAGGAATTAGCAGACAAGCTGGGGTTGGAGCTGCCTCATTCTGTGTGGAAGGGGGAGATAAATTACAGCAGTAGCTCAGCATTTAAACTTGCTAGAAACACCATCAGAATTTATAGAGATGGCAAGAATTTAATTGTAATTGAAGCGGCTTGAGTTAGAGGCGAGAGATAAGGAAAGGACAGCAGAATTGAAACAGTTTGAGTTACGATTAAAAACAGAAGAGAGGGAAAAAGAGAGAGCATTTGAACTCAAAAACTGACACTTAAAAAGGAAAGTCAGCTTAAAAGGCTGGAGATAAAGGCTGAGGGTAACCTTAGTGTGGAAGAGCAGAGAGTTAAAACAGCAAGGTTAGCAGCTGAAGTGGCTGATGATTATGAGCTGGTCCATAAAATATGGTTTGGCTTCCAGAATCAATTCCGTGAGGGAGAGAAACTGGGGCAAAGAGAAATCCTCATGTGGAAAGGGAAAGGTAGATCTCAGTGAATATCATACGGATAACTTACCACAGGGTAAAAAGGAAACCGTTGAAGGGGATAAAGAAGGTAAAAAGCTCCGGTGTTTTCATTGTAACAAAGTAGATCACATGAAATCACAGTGTTGGTTGGCTAGGAGAAAACCAGATGAAGGAAAACAGGACAAGCCTGGAAGTTTTGTTGACATGATAACAGAAAGCCCAATGGAAGCTAGAAAGCGGTATCAGAGCTTGACTAAGGAGGAAGTGCCTGATTTGCTTAATAAAAAATACCTGCAAAGGTAAAGTTTATTCACATAGGCGAGGAGTTGCAGGTAAAGAGGCTCCAATATTAAGGGACACAGGATCATCTCAGTATGTGATGCTGACTGAAGAGGAGATATGTATTCCTGAAGGATTATTGCCAGTAAGGTACTGGTAACAGGAATTCATGGTGAGTCAAAAAGAGCTCACTTATATAAAGTGAGGCTAGAGAGTCCAGAGAAGAGTGCAGAATTTGTGGTAGGAGTACTGGACATCTCTCAGCTCCAGGAATACAATTTGTCCTTGCAAATGATACAGCTGATTCACCAGGAAGTGTGCTGCCTACTTTAGTTGAAAAGCCAGTGGAGATGCAGGCAACTGAAGAAATGCAGGACATTTATTCAGGAATCTTCCCTGATTGTGCAGTAATGAGATCACAGAGTCATACGTTGAAGCAGGAGAAATCAAAAGGCACAGATAAGGAAGCTGAAGTAGCATTATCAGAAACTTCTTTTGATCAGATAAGTGGGACAGAACAGGATCAAATAGGTAAACATGCAAGTATCTTTAGCTCTGCTAAGCTTATTGAGTTACACCAGAAAGATGAGAACTTAAAGCAGTTATAGCAAATGGAATACACATGGACAGAGGGTGAATGCATCCCTGTGTGTTATTACTTAACAAATGATGTCTTAATGAGGAAATGGAGACCATCACATATTCAAGCAGGTGAGAAATGGGCAGAAGTTCATCAAATTGTGTTGCCAGTAGGGTATCGAAAGGAGGTGCTGCGAGTGGCATATGAGCTACCACTTGGAGGTCATTTAGGGGTGAGGAATACACAGGCCAAATTACAAAAACATTTTACTGGCCTGGACTACATAAGGATGTAGCTGAATTTTGCCAGACGTGTCATACATGTCAGCTAATCGGAAAGCCACAGGCAGTAATAAAACCTGCACCTTTAATACCTATTTCAGCATTTGAGGAACCTTTCACAAGAGTCTTGACTGATTGCGTAAGACCCCTACCTCAAACAAAAAGTGAGAGTAAGTATTTATTAACAATAATTGATGTGTCGACTAGATTTCCCGAGGCATTTCCATTGTGCAATATCATAGATAAAAGGGTGTAGAAGAATTATTTAAATTTTTTACTAGATACGGATTGCTAACAGTCAGATCAAGGATCAAACTTCACATCCAAACTATTCAAGGAGGTTATGGATAGCTTGGGAATAACACAATTTAATCTACTGCGTACCATCCAGAATCACAGAGAGTGCTAGAGAAATGGCATCAAACACTAAAGACCATAATGAGGGTCTATAGTCAGGACCACACAGATGATTGGGTTAAGGGAGTTCCTTATGCGCTTTTTGTGACCAGAGATGCACCAAATGAATCAACCTAATTCAAGGTTTAATGGACCCTATCAAATTGAGAGGAAATTAATTGTGGAAAACTACTTGATAGGGACTCCAGACTGGAAGAAATCTCATAGAGTGTGTCATGTGAATATGCTCAAAAGGCATTTTGACAGGGAAGGAAAGCAAAAGGGGAAGATGTTAATGATTACAGCACAGAAGTAAGAACCACATTCAGAGGATTCTGAATTGGACATTCCTCAAATCAAATTGGATAACAAGGAAGTTGTCAAAAATTGGGATAAATTATTGAGTTACCTTCCACAAGGAAATCAAAATGACCTGAAAGACTTATTACTATCACATGGGGAGATATGGGGAAATAAACTGGGGTTTAACCTAATTATGCATGATATAGATATAGGAGATGCTATTCCAATTAAGCACCATCCTTTTTGGCATAACCCTCTAAAGTTGGCATAGGTTCAGAAGGAGATAGAATGCATGCTCCAAGATAGGCAGCATCTAGGGAACAGGAGAATCGACGTTTCGGGCATTAGCCCTTCTTCATTCCTGAAGAAGGGCTAATGCCCGAAACGTTGATTCTCCTGTTCCCTAGATGCTGCCTGACCTGCTGCGCTTTTCCAGCAACACATTTCCATCTCTGATCTCCAGCATCTGCAGACCTCACTTTCTCCTCATGCTCCAAGATAGCATAATCGAAGTGAGTTACAGTGACTAGACCTTGCCCATAGTCATGGCGCCAAAGCCAGATGGTACCCAACGGTTATATGTGGACTATCGCAAAGTTAATGCCGTTACAAAGACCGATACAGCAGGACTGTGTCAACAAATTGGGACAAGCAGCTTACATTTCTAAGTTGGACTTGTTCAGAGGCTACTGGCAGGTACCTCTGTCAGAGAGAGCAAAGGCAATTTCAGCTTTTGTAATGCCAAATGGACTGTGTCATTTCAAAGTCATGCCATTTGGTATGAAAAACGCTCCAGCCACATTTCAAAGACTAGATAATATGTAAATGCCAGATTACACAACTGTCTGGTGTATATTAATGACCTGGCGATTTTTAGTCACTCAGGGAAGGAACATTTACAACATTTATCGGACTTGTTCGATCGACTTCAGAAGGCAGGCTTGGTGGTAAACCTAGCTAGGATGCAAAATCGAAAGTATTGGGGAATTTTCCATACCATTAATGAATAGAGCAGTACTACAGTTCCTGGGATTGAGCGGATTTTACCAAAAGTTTGTGCCGAATTTTAGCAGTGTGGCTGCTCCACTCACTGAATTGTTAAAAAAGGGCAAGAAGTTTCAGTCAACAGCAGACTGTCAAAAGGCATTTGACAGCCTAAAGACTGTGTTAACCACTGCCCCAGTATGGGCCACACCATATTCCATGAAGCCTTTCAAAGTGGCTATCGATGCCAGTGATGTGGGCGTTGGCGCAGTGCTCCTGCAGGAGCATGAAAGACCTAGTGGGTATTTTTCCAGGAAGTTGAATGTTCAGCAACAGAAATATTCTATGGTGAAGAAAGAGACTTTGAGTTTGGTGTTAGCATTACCTCATTTCAGTGTTTATATTAGCAGCAACACATCTGAGACAATTGTATACACTGATTGACACCCATTGACATTCGTGGAGAAATTTAAGGACAGAAATACAAGACTGTTTCAATGTTGTTGCAGCCATTCAACTTGACAATTGTGCATGTGGCAGGTTGTGAAAACGTGATTGCTGATGTGTTATTGAGACTCGAATGAGATATGGAGGCGTTCAGTGGCGGGTGTGCCATTGTCTGAATTCGAATGTGGTTGTGCATGTTTACATGCGTGTACTCAGTGTAGTGTACATGTGTGTTTTAGAGTACAAACCATTTTTTTTGCTTTGAGGGGTTTTAAAAATGAAGCCATCTTTGGATATTGATGGTTCATTTTCTTAAGGAGAAAGGTGTCACAAAGCAGGTCCTTTTTTTTTTAAAAGCTGTTCCGTTTGTCAAGGATAATATGTCCTTGGTTTTTTCCAGGGGAGTCGTAAACCCAGCCAATTCCGGCTCCAAATTGAGAGATGAAAGAGTATTGGGAGGTCTTTTTGTTTATACGTAAACAGATAAAACATTAGGCCAAAGCGTTTATGTTTGTAGAAGTAACTGTATAAGTCAAGGGGGTGTGGCCTGCTCTCTAGCTAAGCAGTTCTGTTCAGAACTTTAGTTAAGAATTCAGCAGTGGGGCATTAATTCTCTCTCCTTCTGCCCTTCTAACTTTGAACTGTAAGCCTCTGTTTCATTTTTTACTCGGTGTTTAAGGGGGTTTGTTTATTGGGACTGTTGTATATATTCGGAACAGCACAATTAAGTCTAGTTTGGGATAGTCTGAGTTCTGTGGGTATTCCATATTCTGTTCTTTGTGTTTCAATGTGTAATTTTGTGAATAAATTTTCATCTGTGTTAAAACCTGGTAGTCAACCTGGCTAACTTACTCTGGGTAATTTTCACTGTACACTAACCGAAACAAATTGCAAAGTTACAGTCTGGGCTGTCTGCTTAAGAGTGTTTTGAATGGTCTGGCCCAGTCCATAACAATGTTATCAAAAAAGGGTTCACCTTCTTCAAAGAGAAAAGGGAGGATTTTGTATTTGGGTGTGGATTCCAGACTGGACAGGCCTGTACCTTTAAAACATCCACAAGACATCATAACAAGTGACATTCTGGTATAAAGATACTGACCTCACCTTCAGTAATTCTCTCTGTGTAATGGAGTCAGTCATTTACACATGTGTAATGTATAGTAACATCAGCAAGCACAGAGGCTAGACTATGTGTGCATGTCTGTGATGTGCAGCCCTGTGAATATTTAGTGCTATAAATAAATTTTAAAGAATAAATGCTTCTTGAAATAAATAAGCTATTTGATTCCACAAGAACTCAATATATGCGATATACATTGCAAATGTTAACATATTGAAAATCACAAATCTGTATCAGTTCCTGTGATCAAAACACATTCTAGATTACACCTTTCAATGTGAAAAAATATACTAATTGAAAACCAAAATATCGTAGATGCTAATCTGATGCACAGATCATTTGTACAGAGTTGAATGCAAAATCAAAGTTGAGATTTCTGACAGGTATTGTATAGATAATCATCAGTAAAGCATATCTTAATACAGCAAAAATTTAAAGGGCATATGGTAAAGTTTTCTACTAACCTTCCATTTGAGAGGATGTTACTTCTAACGTTTTGTTTGCAAGATCTTCAAGAATATTTCCTGCCTCAGTGAACTGCCATTTCTTCTGTTTAAGGATTTCTCCTTGTTCGTGCGTCAGTGTTTTATTTAACATGTCCAGTTCCTAAAACATAACGGCATTTGCTGTGCTAATTTGTCATGAAAATTAACAGAAACATTTATCTTTAGTTCAATCTTAAGACAACATTAGAACTTTGGTGTCAGGACCAACTTTAAATCATCATTGTTTTCAAAGATGATTTATTATAGTAGCTTTACTGGCAGTATTTGTATTAGTTTGCTTTCTGTATAAGCCCTGCCTTCATCAAGCAGAGCTTTCAGACAACTGTAAGTGACTCTGAAATTCTCTCCAGGATCAGGCTGCTCAAAGCCTATTCCATTAATGATTTCTACCTCCCTCCTTTGGTCATTTTCCTTATCTGTGAAACACTCTGAGATGTAGTTTAATTTAATTGTGGGATGCTCTTCAGAGGGTCAGTGCGGACTCGATGGGCTGAATGGCCTGCCTCCACACTGTAGGGATTCTATGGATTAAGGACATCAGATAAATGCAAATTATTATACCTCTGTGCTTGCTAATGTAATTTGCATTTCAGTTGAGCAATAAAATGATTTCAAAATTCTGATCCAAAATATTTTTATCTTTAGAAAACATTCCAGTAGTTAAACTCACCTCCTCTTGCTGGGAATCTTCATGAGTCAACTCTTCATCCAACATTATCTCAAATTTTATTCCCTGATTTTGGAAAAGAAAAGCTTGTTTAGAATAATACACATATGACAGATTTTAGTTTATTCAGTTCCAAAGGACTATACCGATGATCCAATCTAATATAATGTGGAGGTGCAGGTGTTAGACTGAGGTGGACAAAGTTAAAGATCATGCTTTCGGAGCCCTGCTCCTTCATCAGGTAGTTCTGAAAGTTTGTACTTCCAAATAAACTTGTTGGACTATAATCTGGTGTTGTGTGATTTTTAACACTAATAATGACATATTCCAAATAATTCACAGCAAACATTAACACACTCATACAGAACCCCTGATGTAATGTCTAAAGGACAGCACCAATAGTATTATTTTACTTATATGTAAGAATAGAAATATGTTAGTCTGTCAAAAATACAGAGGAAGTATAAACATAAAAATTCCTGCTAACAGAGTACACTTATGATCTAGTTGAACAGATCTCAGAGTTTAAACTTATCAGTCACTTAACTGAGGAACCTGATTGAAAGTGTGGTATTCTAATAGTTTTCTGCCATTATGCTCTGAATAAATGAGTATGAAGTGGTGGGAATAGGGGTGGTCAAGGAATCAGGGTGAACAGAGGTATACTGCATTTTGCTTTATTTATAAATGTTAACAAAACATAATTAAGTTATTATAAAGCTGTTTCAGATAGGTCTGGTAACTGGATTTGGGATGGCATGGTGGCTCAGTGGTTAGCACTGCTGCCTCACAGCAGCAGGGACCCAGGTTCGATTCCAGCCTTGGGTGACTGTGTGAAGTTTGTACACTCTCCCCGTGTTTGCATGGGTTTTCTCTAGGTGCTCTAGTTTCCTCCCACAGTCCAAAGATGTGCCAGTCAGGTGAACTGGCCATGCTAAATTGCCCATAGTGTTAGGTGCATTAGTCAGAGGGAAATGGGTCTGGGTGGGTTACTCTTCAAAGTGTCGGTGTGGACTGCTTAGGCCGAAGGGCCTGTTTCCACACTGTAGGGAATCTAATCTATGGTCAACTTGATTTTGGTTGGCTCAGTGGTTAGCATTGCTGTCTCACAGCACCAGGGTCCCCAGGTTCGATTCCAGCCTTGGGTAACTGTGTGACGTTTGCACATTCTCCCTGTGTCTGTGTGGGTTTCCTCCCACAGTCCAAAGATGTGCCAGTCAGGTGAACTGGCCATGCTAAATTGCCTATAGTGCTAGGTGCATCAATCAGAGGTAAATGGGTCTGGGTGGGTTACTCTTTGGAGGGTCAGTGTGGATTGGTTGGGCCGAAGGGCCTGTTTCCACACTGGAGGGAATCTAATCTAATCTTAATGTTTTATACAATAAACTTGATCAAAACTGTTTCATTCATACATGCTAGAGCTTTTATTAAAGAAAGCATCCATATCATCGCCATTTTCTTCATGACCTTCATGACAAATGCTCTCTCACAAAACATGTGAAAATTTAAAATTAATACTATTCATCTTTCAAAACTGTTTTTCTTCTCCCTGAAGATCTCAAGGTATAAATCACACCTTATACATTGCATAGCCATTTAACAATAGCTGCATCAAATGTCACATGCTTTAATTAACTTGCTCTAGTCTGTACTTTAACTTCCCCATAACCTGCTCCATTGTACCTCAGCATCATTTTATTAATTGGTGAATTTTTTTAATGTTGGAACATGCATAAAAACTGCACATATACATACCTAAAAAGACTTATTTTTAAAAAATTTACATTTAGCTTTAGTTATTCCAATGCCATGTCATTATATTAATGCGTTTTATGAACATTTGATGCTTTGTCACGTGAATTATTCAGTTAGAAGGATGACAGGATATTAACTGTATCCCACAGATTTTCACAATTTTTCAGTCACATACTTGGTGATACAAAACATTTGTGTATGGTTATGATGATTATTGGGCACTTTTAATCTGAGGGGAACCACCATTACCTTAACTTTGTGTTTGAGCGCCAGTGCTTTCTTTTCCATTTGGTGCTGCAATCTCATTTGCTTCAGATCTTCCTCAATGATCTATCAATGAATTTAAAATAATGTATAATGAAATAAATGAATTAAACAAAAGTTTCAATATGGAGGATGCTTCACCAGTGATACTACGCAGCCAAATAGTTTATATTTCTATAGAGATTTCATAATATAAGCTATTTAAATGTGCCAAGAAGTTTGTTATTCCACTGGTCAGGAAAAAAAATTGCTCTTCGATAAGAACTGTTATGAATTTGAATGTGTGTACTGTACTTTTAAGAGAGAGTGAAAACTGTTTTGCATTGAGAGCTTACAAGCACCTGTCATATGACTAAATAGCAGTCCCAGTGTGTACTGGAAAATTGAAAATATGTAACATTTGGTTGTGAAATAGATACCTGAGTTGGCTGCTATTTTGACAACAATTCAAATTTAACCAATCAGTTTAAATTATGCCCCAGGAACCTAAAACCCAATCGAGTTTGAATTTGTTTTTGCCAACATCAAATGAATGAGACAATCCGATATTGGGGTAAAAAAAAACAGGCAGTTTGAAAGTCAGACAGAACAACTGCAATCGAGGGAGTGACTGCAATTGAGAAAGATTGCCATTCAAAAACACTCTCTTTCAAGGGTACCTTTATCATATGAGACATCTTCGCAGTAAAAGACAAAACGACCCAGGGAGATCTGCAGCCAAAAGAGGAAAGACACTGACAACTTCAGCTGCTATATGGTTTTGAAATAAAGTTGATGTAATTTTAATAAGTGCTTTTTTATATAGGACGGGTAGCTCAGTGGTTAGCACTGCTGCCTCACCACGCCAGGGGCCCGGGTTTGATTCCTGCCTTGGGCGACTGTCTGTATGGAGTTTGCACATTCTCCCCGTGTCTGCATGGGTTTCCTCCCACAATCCAAAGATATGCAGGTCAGGTGAATTGGCCATGCTAAATTGCTCATAGTATGTTAGGTGCATTAGTCAGGGGTAAATATAGGGTATGGGAGTGGGTCTGGGTGAGTTACTCTTTGGAGGATCAGTGTGGACTTGTTGGGCCAAAGGGCTTGCTTCCATACTGTAGGGAATCTAATCTAATATTGTTATAGAGCTGGAGGCAGATAATAAGCAGCCAAGAGAAAGGGGGCTGAGAGTTGTGAATAGTTATTGCTTAAAGTTCACTTGTAGAGATATGGAATAAATTGATATTATTTACTTTAAGTAGTGGAATTCTCTGTCACTCATACTTTAACAGATTACAAGGCAAGGTGAGCCTTTCTGGGTGTTTGGTTTAGTTAACAGAAGAATTCACCACCAAGTCGTAACAATATACAATGGTGTTCAGGTGATAATTTTCTGCATCTGACTTCATATGTAAATTTAGCTCTATTCTCTATATATTTTATTGTTCCCTGAATTTGTCAGTTTTGAAAGTGATTTGTCCTGATAATAAGTGGGACTTTAAATACTTCATTCATTTCAATTTTTTTTTCATTTTTAACATGACTCCTTTATAATTGCTTAGGAGCAGTTTAGAGAAGGTTTACTCTACTCATTCATGGAATGAAGGGTTTATCTTATGAGGAAATATGAGGCAGGTTAAGCCTGTATAGCTTTGAAATTTAGAAAACCTGGAGGTGCTCTTACTGGAGCATATAAGATCTGAGAGGACTGGATTCAGCATATACCAGGAAAATGTTCTTCTTTTAGCGAGACTAATACATAGTTCAAGAATAAGAGGTCTCATTATGAAGCACAGAAACAGAGAAACACGAGTAGGTCATTTAGCCCTTTGAGCCTGCTCTGCCATTCAATGTGATCATAACTGATCATGCAACTCAGTATAATGTTCCTGCTCTCTCCTCATATTCTTTGATCTCTTTCTTCATTCAATGTTTTGGCCCAAACTCTGTTCAGTGATAGAGAATTCCACAGACTCACAACTCTGAGTGAAGAAATTTCTCCTCATCTCAGTCTTAAATGGATGACCCCAGATCCTTTGACAGTGACCCCTGGTTTTAGATTCCCAGTCAACTGGAACAATATTTCTGCATTTACCCTGTGAGGTTCTGTTAGAATTTTATAGGTTTCAATAAGATCCCCCTTTATTCTTCTAAACTCCAGTGAACATAGTCCTAATCAAACCCTCTTCTCTGCATTTGTCATCAGGAATCAGTCTATTCAACCTTTGCTGCACTCCCTTCATAGCCAGAACATCCTTCTCCAGGTAAGGAGACTAAATATTCCAGGTGCGGTCTCACCATGGTCCTATATAATTGTGGCAAGTCATTCCCTGATCCTGTACTCAAAACCTCTCACTATGAAAGCCAACATACAATTTGCCTTCTTCACTGTCTGCTGCACTTGCTACTTACTTTCAGCAATTGCTGTATGAGGACATCCAAACCTTGTTTCCTTTTTCAATCAATAATCATTCAGATAATAATCTTCCTTCCTGCTTTTGCTATCAAAGTGTATAACCTCACATTTATCCACATTACACTTCATCATAAGAATGTGGAATTTTCTTTCTCAGCACATAATTGAGGTTGAGTCTTTAAGTTTATTCAGGATTGTGTTATTTAGGCTTTGGATAGACAAGAGGATCAAGGATTTTGAAGGGTAGACAGGAAAGTGGAGTTGAGATCACAAACAGAGCAGCTATGGTCACACTGAGCACACTGCTAAAAGGGATACTACTCTGAGGTCCTATATTCCTGTTGTTATGGACCAGGCCAGACCTCCTCAAAACATTTTAAGGAAGTGGCCAGACCCTAACTTTGCTAGTTGTTTTAAGCAGGTGTAATACAGATATTCCAGGAGGCATGCTGTTGGTCCAACCACATAGTTTTAAAGAAAACAGAATTTATTTACAAGATTGCCGAATGAAACACAAACAAAAGAGAACAGAATACTGAATAACATAACCTATCCGAAACCCAACAGATCATCCCACCCTAACGATGCTGTTCCAAATATTTGCAACAATCCCCATAAACACCCCTTAACACAAAAGGAAAAAAAAAATCACAGAGGGTCTTATAGGAGAGTCATAGAGTCATAGAGATGTACAGCACGGAAACAGACCCTTCGGTCCAACTCGTCCATGCTGACCAGATATCCCAACTTGCAATTCTGTTCTCCTTCCTATTGGAAGGATGTTGTGAAACTTGAAAGGATTCAGAAAACATTTACAAGGATGTTGTCAGGGATGGAGGATTTGAGCTGTTGGGAGAGGCTGATTAGGGCTGGGGGCTGTTTTCCCTGATACGTCGGAGGCTGAGGGGTGACCTTATAAAGGTTTATAAAATCATAAGGGGCATAGCTCAGATAAATAGACAAAGTCTTTTTCCTGGGTTGGGGGAGTCTTGAACTAGAGGGTATAGGTTTAATGTAAGAGGGGAAAGATATAAAAGGGACCTAAGGGGAAACTTTTTCACGCAGAAGATGGTGCGTGTGTGGAATGAGCTGCCAGAGGAAGTGATGGAGGCTGGTACAACTGAAACATTTAAAAGAAATCTAGATGGGTAGATGAAAAGAAAGGCTTTGGGCTGGGTGCTGGCAGTTTCACAACATTCTTCCAATAGGAAGGAGAGCAGAATTGCACGCAATATTCCAAAAGATGTCAGAGAGAGTGAGAGGACCAGCATGAAAATGCTTCATTGGGACCAACAGCTTTTTGTTTTAACTGACAGCCAAAACCAAATCAAACCAAAGCAAAGCTGAGCTGGGAGCACAGGCCACTCCCCTTTATTGTACGTGATTTTTAAAACTTGAAAGCATTTTTCTTGAGGCAGTATCTGCTAGCTATAATCAAATTGGCCCTAAAGTCCTTCAACTTAGACTTTTCGGAATCTGCGTCTTTTACGACCACTCTGAAAAAATCCCAAGGACAGCGTATCCTTGTTAAAGAAGTAGCACCGTCACACTGTGTCCCTTTTAAGATGCAGGGATAATGAGTGTCATTTCTATACAAGCAAATGTCACTAATATTTTCATCCAAAAGCTTGGAACAAATATTACAGAGAGTGTTTTTGCAAGTTTACATTCCTGGTAGAATTAACAATCAAAATAAATAACATGTACCTTTCAGGTTTGTCCTGAGGTGAGAACTGCTTTCACAACTTCTAGCCACAAATTCATATCAGCCTGCAGTAACTGAATCACCAGTACCCACACTGTAAACATGACATCTTGCCCACATGAGATGTGGGCATTGCTGGCTAGGCTAGCATTTGTACACATTCTTTCTTACCCTTGAGAAGATAGGGGTGAGCTGTCTTCTTGTACCACTGCAGCCCATGGGGGCTAAGAACAGCCACAATGTCATTTGAATGGGTGTTACAGCAAATGAAAGCAACAGTGATATAGCGCCAAGTCAGGTATGTGGCTTGGAGGAGAAGTTTCAGGTTGTGGCATTCCCATCCTTCTGCTGTCCTTGTCCTTCCTGGCAGTAAAGGTTGTGGATTGGAAAGGTATTGTCAAAGGAGTAAACCTGACTGCTGTTCTCCAAGAAGCTGGCTTAACACAAGAGGGGGGGAGAATGGCTGTCTGTGCCACCTTGTGGGCGGCACGGTGTATGGAGTTTGCACATTCTCCCCGTGTCTGCATGGGTTTCCTCCGGTTTCCTCCCACATTCCAAAAGTGTGCAGGTTAGGTGAATTGGCCATGCTAAATTGCCCATAGTGTTAGGTATATTAGTCAGAGGGGAAATGGGTCTGGGTGGGTTGCGCTTCAGCAGGTCGGTGTGGACTTGTTGGGCCAAAGGGCCTGTTTCCACGCTGTAGGGAATCTAGTCTCTGCTCACATCTCAAGAATGAACATGTTTACTATAAAAATCAACCTTGCACACGATAGAATGTGGAATCATATCCTAATGTTGTTCTGAAGTAAAGCATCAATTAAAATGGACAGTTCAACCTTTAAAGATACATTACAAACCTTCAGATATTCATCTCACTGCTGCAACAAAAATCAATGCACAGGGAATAATGCAATGCACAATCTATCTTTGTGACCTGATACACATATTGATGAGGAGATGCCCTGAGCAGAAGTATGGCACTTTAGCATCAGAGAACAAGGAAAACTGGTCCACCTCTCCTCCACTCCAAACACCTCTCCACACCCCTATGGCACCTTCCCATGCAATCACAGCAGGTGTAATACCTGCCCATTTATTTCCCCCCCTCACTATCCAAAGCCCCAGACTCACCTTCCAGGTGAAGCAGGGATTTACTTGCACCACTCAATGTAGTATATTGTATTCACTGTTTACAGTATGATCTCCTTTACACTGGGGAGACAGACTGGGTGACACCCATGTTCTGTCCATAAACATGACCCTGAGTTTCCAGTTGCCAGCCACTTCACCACCGTATTCCGCTGCCAACATTTCTGTCACAAGCCTGCTGTAGTGCTCCAGCTAACCTCAGTGCATGGTCAAAGAACAGCATCCGCTTGGGGACCTTGCAACCTCTAGGACTCTATCTTGAGCTCAATAACCTGATTCTGTCCCTTCATGTATTTTACCCAACCCCACACCTGGGTCTTGCCATGACATGGGTTGCTTTCAGCATAGCCGACCCATTGTCTCCTACTTTAGCTCTCCTTATCATTTATTCAGTTTCTGTTCTGTCCTCACCTATCATCAATAATCCTCTCGTCTGTCTACTCCTTTCATATCTCTCTCTTTCTCTCTCTCGTTCACCCTAGGCTCCATTTCCACCTATCTGCTTACATCTCCTCCCCAACCCCCAATCTCTTCTTTAGCATAAATACTACATTTTCCTAGCTGTGATCAGTTTTGAGTCACTGTACTCACAACATTAACTCTGCTTTCTTCCCACGGATGCTGCCAGACTGCTGTGTTCACCAGCAATTTCTGTTTTTGTGTGGCATTACACATTTTTGAGGTCAGTGTGCCTTTAAGAGACATGCCCATGATGTCATCATTGTATCACAGCATGTGACCTGAGGGTAGAAATGTTTCATCTTCCATCTTACCTTGAACCACTTGAAGTATAACATGCTGCTGAAAGCTTGCTCCTTTGTCATAATCCACTAGCTTAATATTAGACAAAACAATTAGGTGTCTGAAAAAGGAAATATTTACATACAATAGCTAGCTGTCATACATGTTGTTTGGATTCTTTAACAGCACGATATTCAAGCCCAGATTTTTATATTATGAGGGTTAACATAAGCATTGCTACATTGGGCAAAATACCCGGTTGGAGGCGATATCATACCATTTGTGATAGTAAGCTGTAGTACCTGATGAGGCTGTTTGTCTTTGTTTTGTTCCTGAAGCTCAGTCACTTTTTCAATATGGTATGTCTCAGCTAATATACCAGGATGATTCTAGGACACATGCGCAAAAAAGAAGCACAAAAGCCATATGTTCATTAGTTATATCTTCTCACCAGTTTGAAAATATCTGGCTAGAACAGGAGCAATGCACATTATTTTTATTTACATTGAGAGTTTTAAAGGTGGATTCACCCACCACATTTCACAAATGTTAATATTCTGATCTCAAAAGTACCTCATAATTTGGCAAGTGTTTTTTGTAGGCAGAGTAAGACTGTACTTTTTCCTGAACCACCTTCAATGGTGTTACAATGTGTAGGCAGTTTAACAAATAGGTTTGCAAAGCATGTGCCCAAGACCCTCAGCCAAATATGGTTAAATTCCCCACGCAAAAAAGCACATGATTCATTTAAGTCTGATGTTTTGCAGTAGAATTCATGTTGTTATTAATGAAGTCCATAAAAATCGTACAGGCCCTTTCTCATCAGGCATTTTACTCCATTTTATTTAGCTTTAATAGATTGAAAGAGGAAATGTGCATGGGGCGGCATGGTGGCTCTGTGCTTAGCACTGCAGCCTCACAGCGCCAGGGACATAGATTTGATTACAACCTCAGGTGACTGTCTGTGTGGAGTTTACACATTCTCCCCGTGTCTGCGTGGGTTTTCTCCCACAATCCAAATATATGCTAGTTAAATGAACTGGCTGTGCTAAATTGCCCGTAGTGTTCAGGGATGTGTAGGTTAGGTCAAAGGAAAATATAGGGTAGGGGAATGGGTCTGGGTGGGTTGCTCTTCACAGGGTCAGTGTGGATTTGTTGAGCTGAAGGACCTGTTTCCACATTGTTGGGATTCTATGATCTATTCGGTAATTCAACAGTTTTGAATGTCCTTAAAGGACCCCATGAATTATTCATGTGGCTCTCTTTCTCAGCACATGGACATATGAATTAGGAAAAAGAGTAAGCCATTCAGATCCTACAGCCTGCTCTGCCATTCAATAAGGTCACGGCTGATCTTATTGTGGCCTTAACTCCACACTCTGAATTCAATTTGAGTCACTCAAGAATTTGAATCTCTGCTTTAGATATATTCAATGACTGTGCTGCAACTACTCTTTCAGAAAGAGTTTCAAAGATTCAAAACACTGAGAAAATAATCTCCTTATCTCAATTTTAAAGTATTTCTAGTTTCTCCTACAGGAGAAAACATCCTTTCAGCATCCATCCTGTCAACTCCTCTCAAGATATCTCAAAAAGATCACTTTTTTATTCCTCTAAACTCCAATGGATTCTGGCCCAGCTGAATTTGTACGTGGTGACAGAGATCAGCAGAAGAGGAGAAATTAATGAATGAAGAAGGAAGGCAGCAAAATTCTGAAACAACAGATATCGAAAGCATTGTAGGAATATAAAAAAGAACCACAAAAAAGCATAGAATGAGAAAAATATTCAACTCAGTATAGTAACTATATAAAGTCACCAAAGTATTATTGAAACCTCGCACTGCACTCTCAGAGACAGGCAGCTGGTGATAGTAGTGATTTAATCTGAGGGCTACTACACATCAGGCAAGCAGAGAGGTCAAGAAGGAGGGAGCTCCATGTCGGTGACTTTTGCAGTCAGACACTCCATGTCTGGCCTGTCCAGAATTCATCTATTAGAAGAAAGTGGGACAAAGTCCACTCATCAGAAGAGGAGCATTACAGGTCAAGATACAATCCTTTTTTTAATGTGAGTTTCTCCACTGAGAAGGCTCCCAGACCCATTTTGACAGGTATATGTCTATGGTAAGTGAGGAGGTGCCAGGTAATAGGTGGTCTGCCAGGTGCACAAGAAGGTAGGTTACTAGTTAGATAAGGTGATTAGGGTGCCAGAAAGGTGAGGGGGGTCGGGTGCCAAGTATGTGTGTGGGGGTTGGGTAGGCAGGGTGAAGTGGGTTTGGGAGTGGGGGATGGTCAGCAGGTGGGTGGATGTTGTTTGGGATGGGAATGGTGGGGGATGGAATGATGTCAAGTCCTGAGGGGTGGGCCAATGTCGGGGGGGGGGGGAGGGCATCAGGCCAGGTGAGGAGTCAGGGTGGGAGCGGTCTGATGGGAGGGCACCAGAATGTGCACTGTCAGTTTGGGCCTGGACACTGGTGGGAGAGACCAGAGACTGGTCTTGCAGTAAGATATTTGGAGTTGAGGGTGCCAGTTCTGTTTGATGAGAGCTTGTTTGGTTGTATTAGGCTGGGAACAGAATGAAAGCTGTGCCAGATGGGTAATGGGCTAGTATGCCAGAGGTCATGGGAGGTCAGGCTAGGGGTTGTCAGTGATTGATAGTTGTCTGGGTGGTGGGCTTCAGATCCAGAGTGTCAGGCCAGAAGGGGGTAAGGTGTCGTGTATAGCCCGGGTTTGGGGGTATGTTGGGGCAATGGGGTCCGGTCTGGGAAAGGAGTAAGTCTGGCATGCTGGGGTGTCTGGTCATCTAAGTCAGGGGTCATGAGATAGGGGATTGGTTGGGTGTCACTGATTGTTCAAAGGTTCATTTTAATAGCGATAGACTAAGTTTTTAGTCCTTTCCTGAGGAACTATTAAGCTTAACTGGGTCAGAACACTTGAAATTTTCTGGCTGTTAGGGGCTTTCTCACAGGATTTCAATTGGAAAGAAACTGTCCATTTGAATTTCCAATTTTCTATCTATTCACTCAGAATCAGACCCGTATATTCAAGATAAAAGGTAGGGAGGAGGGACTTGGGGGAGGGGCGTCAGAAATGTGATAGGTGGAAAGAGGTCAAGGTGAGGGCGATAGGTCAGACTAGGGTGGGGCGGAGAGGTCAGGAAGAAGATTGCAGGTTAGGAAGCCGGTGCTGAATTCGATGGATTTAACTGAGACAAGGTGGGGGGAGGGGGAATGAGGAAACTGCTGAAATCCGAGTTCATCATTTGTGAACAGGACAGAACCCCGCTGGTCCTCACCTACCACCCCACCAATCTCCATGTACAGCGCATCATCCGCCGTCATTTCCGCCACCTCCAAACCTCATGGGCGGCACGGTGGCACAGTGGTTAGCACTGCTGCCTCACAGCGTCAGAGACCCGGGTTCAATTCCCGCCTCAGACGACTGACTGTGTGGAGTTTGCACGTTCTCCCCGTGTCTGCGTGGGTTTCCTCCGGGTGCTCCGGTTTCCTCCCACAGTCCAAAAGATGTGCAGGTTAGGTGAATTGGCCATGCTAAATTGCCCGTAGTGTTAGGTAAGGGGTAAATGTAAGGGTATGGGTGGGTTGCGCTTCGGCGGGGCGGTGTGGACTTGTTGGGCCGAAGGGCCTGTTTCCACACTGTAAGTAATCTAAAAAAAAAATCAAACGGACCCCACCACCAAGGATATATTTCCCTCCCCTCCCCTATCAGCATTCCGTAAAGACCACTCCCTCCGTGACTCCCTCGTCAGATCCATACCCCCCACCAACCCAACCTCCACTCCCGGCACCTTTCCCTGCAACCGCAGGAAATGCAAGACTTGTGCCCACACCTCCCCCCTAACCTCCCTCCAAGGCCCCAAAGGAAACTTCCATATCCGCCACAGATTCACCTGCACCTCCACACACATCATCTATTGCATCCTCTGCACCCGATGTGGCCTCCTCTATATTGGGGAGACAGGCCGCCTACTTGCGGAGCGTTTCAGAGAACACCTCTGGGACACCCGGACCAACCAACCCAACCACCCTGTGGCTCAACACTTTAACTCCCCCTCCCACTCCACCAAGGATATGCAGGTCTTTGGACTCCTCCATCGCCAGACCACAACAAAACGACGGTTGGAGGAAGAACGCCTCATCTTCTGCCTACGAACCCTCCAACCACAAGGGATGAACTCGGATTTCACCAGTTTCCTCATTCCCCCTCCCCCCACCTTGTCTCAGTTAAATCCATCGAATTCAGCACCGCCTTCCTAACCTGCAATCTTCTTCCTGACCTCTCCGCCCCCACCCCAGTCTGACCTATCACCCTCACCTTGACCTCTTTCCACCTATCACATTTCCGACGCCCCTCTCCCAAGTCCCTCCTCCCTACCTTTTATCTTAGCCTGCTGGACAAACTTTCTTCATTCCTGAAGAAGGGCTTATGCCCGAAACGTCGATTCTCCTGTTCCCTGGATGCTGCCTGACCTGCTGCGCTTTTCCAGCAACACATTTTCAGCTCTGATCTCCAGCATCTGCAGACCTCACTTTCTCCTCCGTATATTCAAGCCCTGCTTCTGAAATCTGGCCAGTTTGAGTGTTGCTCAATAGTAATACTATAAATGTAAATGTGGCTGGATAACAGCTGTAACCCATGTGTAAAGGCAGAAAACAAAATTACTTCAAGACGCTCTTGTGGTGCAATTGCAGTGTCCCTATTTTGGACCAGGAAGCCTGGGCTTAAGTCCCATCAGCCTCAGAGGTGTAGAATAATGTCTCTGTACTGGTCAATTACAAAATATCCAAAAAGTTACACTAATTAGAATCAATGATGTGATTAGGATCACGGGCACTAACTTGTGTCTTACTATCCTGTGACACAATATATTGGCATTTCAGTTTATGTCATTAAGCTAGTGCTCTATGGTTGACCATGATCTCTACAATAATTAGAAAGTGTCACATCAATGTTGTGTATGTCCAACTAGTTCCATTTCTGTCATACCTCTTTTATTTCCATTTTTCCCTTAATTTCTTTCACTTCATGCTGATATTGCTGCCTTATTTCCTTCAGTCGCTGACAATATTCCTAGCAAACAAAAAAGTTAATGTTTTGCAAAAACATCTCTTCTCATTTAGGTGCAAAAGATATATTTTCAGATTGGGTGAGCAGACTATGTCCTTTCTGAAAATGTAAATTAAGTTAAATGATTTTGACTCTTCAAAATATTAAATATTATGACTGGATTCCAGCTTGACTCAGGATAAGACTAAGTCACCAAAAATGGTGAATTGGCAATGGTGAGAAGAAAAGCCATCTCTGACTGGTCTTACATCTACTGCTGGTAGCTCGAGCCTTGAAATGGTATTGGAAGGATAGTAAAGTCTAATATCTGGGTTTGAGGAATGCCAGGGCTGTTGAGTCAAAATCCTGGAATTTCCCTCCTAACATCGCTGTGCATGTCCCTACACTCTCAAGACTGCAGGAATTCAAGCAGGCCAGGTCACCATTGCCTTCTGAAGGGCAATTAGAGATGGGCAATAAATGTCCAACCAGCCAGTGATGCTTACACCTCATGAAAGAACGATAAAATAATTCTCTGCTTTACTCCGTCTTTAGCTAAAGTAAATCTGTTTTAAAGCATCAAGTAATTTACCTCATCTGCTGCTCCTTTTTTCCTAGCTTGCTGCTTAGCACTTTGTCTAGCCTGTATATCTGGAGTTGGAGTATATTCATAATGGTCTGATGAGCGAGGACGTATTCCCTGTGGAACATATACAACAAACCCAGGTGACAAAAATTCTTTTGATTAAATAGTATAAACAAAGACAACTTGATTATGATTAAACTTTCAATGCAGCCACTGACCAGTTGTTTTTCTGCTTTTATCTTATATTCTTGTGCTTCCAATTTTCTCTGAATGTATTCTTCATGCACAGCATATGGCCTGAAATAAACAATGATGTTTACTAAGGTTTCACACAGGTACTGGTCTTCATTGTTACTTGCTCTCTCTAACCTCAATAAAATAACATTATCTTCATTTCAACGTTAATCAAATTAATTTTGTCACAAACTGTGTATTGTTTCCCTCTACAAATATTCTTCACTGAAATTAGTATGATGTATAATAAAAGTCAAAGTACCAGGCCACACTTCACTGAATGGTATAACAATGCTTCTTACCCACCACTACCAACTCCCTGAGTTACTCATTTCCCAAAGACAGGGAGCTAAAACTCTGAGGGACATTTCTGAACCCAGATGTTAGCTTCAAAGCAAGTTTCTCCCTAGCATTAATCAAATGGACTGAGACCAATTATTTTGTGAAAATGTTGGCAAACTTATCTCCATTAGGAATCTGCTGAAAATGATCAAAACATTTATACATCTATATTTATAATTGACAGTTGTATGCAACTGGTGTCTAATATATAAAAACTAATATTAAAAATGTTTGCTTCCAAAATGCAGTATAGTATTAATCGACAAAAACACTGGCACTTTTTTTATGAATACAATAGGAATAGAATTCAGATGATTACCAATGGAGTAGATCATGATTCACTTTCTGTCTGTAATCTTCAATTTGGTTGTTATAATGAGGCACAGGTGGAGGTATGAGGTCGTTTGGTCTTCTCTCCATGTGATCTAGATAACCATGATAGTGTTCATACCGGCCTTCGATCCTGGGCGCTGCAGCCAACTGATTGCTAATTTGCTAAAGAAAGTATTTTATAAAATTGGAAACTGTTATCATGGATTTTATTTTTAAGTGATGTCTGTATTCCATGTTCAGTATATAGACAGATCTGAAACAACTAAAATTACCCATTTCTCAATGGCAGGAAATAATCTTTGTTGAACTTCCATCTGAAACAGACTATGATGAAGTTTTTGTTTTATTATGATGGTAAGAGCATGGATAATACCCCACACCCCAGAGAACACATAACAAAGTGTCCTTTTGGATGTAATGTTCTCAAACAGGAGTGAAAAAACTAAATATCACATACAATGAATTTTCATTGAAGTGTAAAACTGTTCTTGTCTATCATAGCAACCATTTTGCCTCCACCATGATCCATACATAGCAATGAAATGAATGATTTGATCATATTAGTTTGGAATGTTAACCAGGATAATGGCATGGATATGTAAACATTCAACTAACATCTGTGATTTATTTTATTGCTTGAATTTATCAGAACACAGTTACATCCAAAGGTTAACATCTGTTCCAAAGGATGATATATCTGACAGGTGCTGTAACTTTAGCTGTAATATATCTTTTGTAATCTTTTGTATTTTTATGTACACATAAAAGTCAAGGTTAGTGTCAATCATGCAAAGTTTATTCTGGTATCTGACTGGTCCAGTATTAACATCAACTGAGATTGTAACACAGTGCGGCACCATCTGGAATCAAGAATCCTTACACTTAAGAGAGATCCTTGAATCCTTAAAGAAATGGGTAGGTGGAGTTATTGGGCATCAGAACAGGAGCTGCTGTGAACTATATTACATGAGCTGGAATTTTAAAATAGCTTTGTTTGTTTTAAGACTTTGCTAGGAGTATAAAATGGATTATTTGAAATCTCTTACCGAATCTAAACCCTGAGGCACCATGTCCCAGCGGTTAGCAGTGCTGCCTCACAGCACCTGGGATCTGGATTTGATTCCACCCTTGGGTGACTGTCCATGTGGAATTTGCATGTTTTCCCTGTGGCTGTGTGGATTTCTACCCACAGTCCAAAGATGCGCAGGTTAGATGGATTGGCTATACTAAGTTGCTCAAATTAACCATGGATGTGCTGGCTAGGCAGATTAACCATGGGAAATGCAGGGTTATAGGGACAGGGTGAGGTGGGGGGTGGATCTGGGTGAGATGCTGTTCGGTGGATCAGTGTGGACTCAATGGGCAGAATGGCCTGCTCTCTCGCTGTAGGGATTCTATGATTCAGGAGAAAGTGAGGTCTGCAGATGCTGGAGATCAAAGTTGAAACTTTATTGCTGGAACAGCACAGCAGGTCAGGCAGCATCCAGGGAACAGGAGATTCGACGTTTCGGGCACAGGCCCTTCTTCAGGAATGAGGAAGGGCCTGAAGAAGGGCCTGTGCCCGAAACGTCGAATCTCCTGTTCCCTGGATGCTGCCTGACCTGCTGTGCTGTTCCAGCAATAAAGCTTCATTCTATGATTCAGGAATTAGTAGATGATTTGAAGACAGAAATAAGAGCAGAGTCTTGAAAGGGGTTCATGATTAAAGTGATTACCCAGCATTTAGAATTAAAAGGAGAGAAACCTAGAATTAAGATGTCACAGCTCAAATTAGCTAAGATGCAGTTTTAAATGAAAATACCTTGAACTGGAGAGAAAAGAAATCAAAGAGTAATAGAAAAAAAAGATGAAGTTGGCATATGAGAGAAAAAAGAGAAATACAAAAGACTTGAACTCCACAGTGAGAGAGAGAAATTAGACATATGACTTGACAAAAGAAAAACACAGAGTGAAGGAAGAAGAGAGCACAGTTTAAAGGGTAATCCTGATTTCAGAAGAGTTTGATTTAAATGAAAATCTTTGCTTCGAGCCTATATTTGTAGATGAATATTTTTCACCTCATTAGAAAAGTTGGCTCTGAAGTCAAACTGGCCAAAAGATGTTTGGATCTTAATGTTACAAAGTGTCCTGATTTGTACAATTGCATACATTAGTCTGCCAGAGGAGCAATCTCCAGACTATGGCGTGGTTCAAAGGGCAATACTCAATGCTAATAAGTTCATTCCTGAAACTTATCAGTTAATGTTTCAGACTATAAGAAATAAACTCACACAGACATTTGTAGATTTTGCAAGAGAAAAAGAAATACTCGAAGGTATTGATTACAGTGATTACAGATTACAGATTACTGATTACAGAAATTGAATAAAATAGTTTGAGATTATGTGGGAAATCATAATTATGCAAAGATTCCAAATCAGTTTTATGTTAACCTTTAAGATTTATTTAGAAAAGCATTAAGTACCAAAGATCCAAGAAGCAGCAGTTCTGCTAGGTACCTACGGTATCTCACCTTGACAGTTATATGTGGGAAAATGACTGTATGGAAATCAATAAGGAAGTCAGAGGAATAAACAATCCATGGTTGAGAAAGGTATGAGGGAATAAACAAGCAAGTCAAAATAATAAGGGAGAAAGACTAGAAACTAAAAGTGATGTAAATAATATGTTTCCATCATAATAAGGCAGGATGGTTGTGACATCAATGACCCCCAACCCAGTGTAATCAATGACCTCCAATGCCCTATCATTCCCATCCATATATGTTGAATTACCCCCTTCACAATACTGTCCACTCTGTATCCCAGTACCCTGCCTCCAATTCTTACAATAGACTTCCCCAACTTTTCTACCAAAATAGTAGACCTCAATAATACCCCTTGACATTCATTGAGCTGATCTTCAGGACTGGCCATGGCTCACCAATGACCAAATTGGACTGACAGGCCCAACTAATAAATGACAGGACCCCTGAACTTGTTGCAACTCCTGACTGACCTACCACATATCCTCTGACTGATTGCATTAGACCTGCAGGGCTGTGAGTGGACTGCAGTGACATAGAACTCCTGACCATGTAGCACTGTGCCATACAGCAACATGTCCACCTCCCTAACTGATCACTGCTGACGGTAATGATTGTAATGAAGTCAACCAGGTGAACTCAAAGAATATGAGTTCTCTGATTGGGGTTGTTAATATGGCTAACAGAAAGTCAGGCATCCTGTTCCCTTTGAGAGCTGGCTCTGAGGGAGCTTGATCAGTGTCAAGGACTCTCCACATGTAAATAAAGGGTGAGTTGATGATGGGATACTGACCTTTGTGGAGTTATTTCACTGACAGCCATGACAAGTTTCCTGGCTTTGTGTCTGCACAAAACAGCAGACATTACAGAAGTTATGTGTGCCTTTAAGTTCAAGAAGTTACAGTAAAGTGAAAATGCTATGAGTATCCAAGTAGGTTCAGTGTGAGTGAACATTGATAGAGCAAGCAAGGAGACTTGAGATGTTCATTATCCAATCCATGAGATGGCTACATGACTCTCCCAGCAATGTGATAGGGAAAGGTGCTGGTCAGCTCCAAGGTGCAGCATTTAATTGGGGGACTGTATGACAAGTAGATCAGACATGGACCATGAGGGTAGACCCAGTGTGTGTTCAATGCCATCCACTATGGATGGAAATGAGTAGGGGGCAGTCGCTGCCCATGGAGTATAACCTGAGATATTGATGAGTGTTGTCCAAGATAGAAGCCCAGATGAGTGAA
The DNA here is from genome assembly GCF_037043375.1 of Chiloscyllium plagiosum. NCBI lineage: Eukaryota > Metazoa > Chordata > Chondrichthyes > Orectolobiformes > Hemiscylliidae > Chiloscyllium > Chiloscyllium plagiosum. The sequence goes on along the minus strand of NW_028270144.1, from coordinate 103,729,261 downwards.
CAGCTACCTGGAGCTGCCAGATACTCACTCTGACTTTGATGTCACAAATTGTGGTCATCTAATTTCTATTAATGAGCTCAATGAGGCAAGATGAGATACTAATATCATGCAAACAAGCCTGACACTGCTCTCCACTGAGATTCTTGTCTCACCATTCAAAACTTACTGCAGAATCAGATTTACTTTTCTCGATGTTGAGAATCTCCTTGCTCTAATTTCACCATCTTTCTCAACTGACTCACCATTGCCCATGTCATTCAGGCTGGAAGACTCTGCCCATTGTTTCTGTTCACACAGTCACCCAATCCACATCCAGGCATTGCATTCCAGAACCTAACTCTCTGCTGTGTTTTCTCACATCGTATTTGCTTCTTTTGCAAATTATCTTGCCATCTTGTTCTCAATTCTTTTATGAGAAGGAACAGTTTTTCCCTGACAATTCCAACACCTGCTCATGATTTTGCAAACACTGATGAAATATCTTCTCATCCTCCTCCTCTCCAAGGAAATCTATCTCAATTTCTCCAATCTATCTTCAAAACTAAAGTGTCTCCTCTCTGGAGCCATTTTCAATTAACATCTTCTGCACGATCTCCATTGTCAGAAGTCACACAACACCCTAGGTTATAGTCCAACAGGTTTATTCAAAATCAGGAGCGTATGAAGTGCTGCTCCTTCATCACACTTCTTCACATGGAACATCATCTGATGCTTGTGTGCCCTGTCCACTAACTTATCAAATCCTTTTTGTAATTTTACACTTTCCTCCTTAAATTTTACTATGCTTCCAATGTCAGATCATTGCAAACTTGTAAACTGCCTCCAATATTCCAATAGATCAAGATTGTTAACGTACATCAGAAAAAGAAAGCATCCCAATACCAACCCAAAACCAAGTTATATATAAGCTGTAACTTTTCTTTTTTTGTGTGGCATTGTATCAAATGTCTTTTCGATGCCCATGTACACCATATCAACAGCATTACCTCATCAACTCTGTGACCTCTTCAAGAACTTCAGTAAGTACGTTATGCATAATCTTCCCTTAAATCCATGCTGTCTTTTCCTAATTAACTTAGATATTTCCACGTGACTATTAAGTCTATACTAAAAAGTTTATTCAAGTGGTTTCCCTACTACTGAAGTTAATCATTTTATCCTTATGGTAAGTTTATTCTTATGAACTCTTTGGAACAAGGGTGTTATATGTTGCAATTCTCCTGTTCTGTGGCATCATCTCTGAGTCTAGGGAAGATTGAAAGATTACCATCTGTGCGTTTGCAATCTCCACTCTAACTTCTTTCATTGTTTTTGACTGCATTTCATCCAGTCCCAGTACTATATCAACAGTTTGCTCAAAACCTCCTCCTTTTCAATGTTAAATCTATCTAGGGATTGAGTTGCATCCTGAGCCGCCATGGTCTGGAGATCATCTTCTTTCTTAGTTGTGGCTGATGCAAAGTATTTATTTAACACCTCAGACATGGCTCGTACATCCATGTATAAATCCCCCTTCTGGTCCCTCACTGGCCACACTGTTCCATTTCTCAATCATTTATTGTTTATGTGCTTGTAGAAAGCTTTAGGATTCCTTTTTATGTTGGTTGCTACTCTTTTTTTTATAATCCCTCTCTGCTACTCTTATTTGTTTCTCTCGTCTCTCTTCTGCACCTTATATATTCCTCTCTGGTTCTCAGTTACATTTTCAACCTGACACAATTTTCCTTCTTAATCTTAATCTCTATCTCATTTTTCATCTCAGGAGCTCTTGGTTTGTTTGCTCTACATTTTCTTTTAAAGTAATATACCTTGACTGTGTCTGAACCACCTTTTTGAATGCAGCCCATTGATTAGCTACTGTTTTTTCCCACCAAGTTTTGGTTTCAGTTATTCAACCCAGAACTGTTTTTGTTCCATTGAAGTCAGCTTCACCGAGTTAATTATTCTTACTTTGGAATGATCTTTGTCATTTTCCACTGTCATCCTAAACATTATGATACAATAATCACTATCACTATATGATCTCCCACTGACACTTGATCTACTTGGTCCATCTCATTCCCAAGAACCAGGTCTCGCAGTGACTCTCATGTTGTTGGATTGGTCAGGTACTGCTGCAGAAGATTTTCCTGAACACATTTTCAGTTATAACTAATCTATAATCTTTGCACTTCTGTAATCTTTGCACTTCCTGGCTGATTTGTTCCTCTACAGCCATTCCACTAGTTGCTGATTTATTGAATAAATCAAACAACATAATTGTACTTTCAGTTCCAAATTTCTAGCCAAATCGATTCTGTTCTTTGAGTCTCTGAGACATCCTATTTCTGCAGCACTACTACACAGTCCTTAGCTGAAGCACCATCTATCTTCCATTTTTTTCTTTTCCTTATCTTATCTGACCACCTTGTATTGAAAAATATTTAACACACAATCTTGTCCTTCTTGAGGCATATCTCTGTTATAGCCACTACATCATAAAGTCAGAGAGATGTACAGCATGGAATCAGACCCTTTATAAATCCACTTGGTAATCTTAATAACTATACTTTATGCATTCACATAGATCTAAATTACTCTATTTATTTTCCGCTTCTTTCTTCATGTTTGCAACTTTCCTAGCAAAGTTTCATAGCAAAAACCTGAGATTACCTTACAAGAGATTAATGTTACAATTGTACAATTTAAAAATGATTCGTGTAGCAGCAAAAGACAAACATTATTATAGTAGATGCTTTATCAAGAGTAAATTTGAGGAAAGCAATGATCAAAATGGACTTGTGTAGCATATGTTTTTTTGCAAAGTCCTTGTATATTTGATTCAAGTACATTGTTATTGCTACAGTAAAATCTACATTAGTAAACATAAATCATGATAAAAGGAGATTGTAAACAAAGATATAAATATCTCTAAAGAGCATCTCATCATTTTACTCTGGTGGGCAAGTGTTGGGGTGATGTACAATTATAAAGTTAAGTTATATTTTGTATTTTGTGGGCTAATAAGGAGGGATATATAGTTTTGATTTTATTTTTAAAAATTGTTCTTATCCACTTCATGCCCATAGGTCTGGAGGGCTGTTTAATTATGTATATTTTTAATGGGGTTTTATATCCATTGAAGTGAAGACATCGGAGTTAGTAATTTCAGTGCATCAAAAAAACATAGGGTAAACCTGTGCTGTTGCCTAGTGACAAGAATATACAGAGACTCATAAAAATCTAGAATTGAGTCAGAGGGTCTGTATGTGTGAATGTGTGTGTGCACACACGTGAGAGAGACAGACAGTTTAGAAGCAGAAGCACATTTTTTGTGTTTAACAAAATGTTTACACTCCAAATTCACTGGCACTTTCTTGAAAATATTCAGTTATTGACCTTGTGGTTATTAATAAAAAAGGTTAGGGTCCATCAAAACAGTTTCACTCTGCCTTGTCCAGTATTAGCATCTGCCAGGTGTTATGAAGGTGTAAGGGGTACTGTATGTTTAAGAGAATTGAAAGTTAGCAAGGACTTAGAGAGGCACAGAGAGTCCGGAACAAGGTAACAATGTAATGTTTGGTCAGAATAGCTAGCACTGACTGGGTTGCTGTGAGACAAAATCAAATTCAAATTCGGCCAAACAATTTAAATTATGCCCCAAGATACCAAACTCTAATCTAGTTTGAATTTGGTATTTTGATGATATTAAAACCAATGAAAAGATCCAATGTTTTGGGGGTATGAAACCGGAAAAAAAAACTGAACAGTTGAGGGAAACCTCCCAAAAGACCAACAGATGTAGAGTGAACTCTCTGAGAGGTACCTATCTGGAGAAGGAGTTTGCACAGAAAAAAAACATCGAGAATGGCCTGGAGAGCAAATTTACAGAGGAAGATACAAAGAGAAGATTTGACAGCTGGCTGGTTTTGAAATTTGAATCTTTCTGTAAATTTTAAACAGAGGTTTTATCGGACCAGTATTGTAGAGGGGAAGGTAAAATATAGGTTTAGATAAATGAGTTGTAAATATTTGTTAGTTAGTTATTCTCTGTTAGAATTTAAGATATAAAGTTGTTAATTTTTACTTTAAATAGTGACTTTTGGGATAGTTCTTTGCCTCTTGGATTTTCATAGATTACAGCATGGGGTAAATCTTGTGTTGCTTGTTTAAATTAGCGGGGGGAGGGGGGCTTTACTCTGTGTCGCAACACAGGATTTTAATGGAGCACAGACCTCCATTAGCAATGCACTGGACATAACTCAATTAATATTGTCAAAACTTCAAGTAGTGGCTTGAATCCACAACTTTTTGACCAAGAGTCAAGAGAGCAGCCAACTGAGAAAAACTGACACACAGTATTAGTTAATATCTACTGGAGATTTAGGAGGAGAGAAAGACCTTTCTGTGTTAATCCACAAAAATAGATATGGATTTTAAGCAGCTAATGTGCTTTGGAAATTCCTGCAGATAATTCTACCACACCATCCTGTGTTCTACACATTCTGTCTGAAAGACTGGTAATTTCTGATAAACAGTTGGTTGATATTCTGTATATCACTGGAAAGTTACATGCTGCCGACATTTTCATCTTGCACTCATCAGGACAAATACAAGAATGCCAAATTTCAAATTATTGCAACAGAAAAGAATGCCATTTGGTTCGCAAGTCAACTCTAGAAGCAATGCATATCCCTATGAGTCCCATTTTCTGCAAAGATGTGATCCTTTCAGGCTTTGCACCTTGTTTGAATTACCAGGTGCTTAGGGAGCACATAGAGCTCCACCATTTTCTCCATGTCAATGCCAGTGTTGATTTGTCAACCAATCACCTGTAGTTAAATTGCGTGAAATTTGACCTTCTTGCATTTAACCAGACGACCACAGGATAAAAAGCTTCAGCCACACATCTGATTTTTCAGCAATATACTTTCTGACAATTAATACACTCAGCAATGCTAGTGGTCAGAAAAGAAATATTCCTTATACTATATCGCACCTTCATATTCGGTCTGTTGACCACTGCTAATGCTTTCCATTCATAATGATCTGGTGGTGGCTTTTTATTTATTAGTGGTCTTGGTAGCTGCTTCATCTCATATTTAGCTTTCTGTATTGTTGGAGCTTGCATGTAAAGATCAAAAATTCAAAAAATTAGTGAAGATACTTTGTTGATCTACAAGAAATCCCAGATGACCAAAGTACCTGGTGAAAATTTTGATTCTTAATTCTTAGATTTGTGAGAAGGAAACACTCGCGCATATGATGTCAAACAAAGTTTTTTTCTTATTTGGTCATGCACAAAGTCAAAATTACTCTCAATGACCTTTCGCTTCCTTTAAAAGGGGCAATAGTGGGGTATTAGCTAACTCATACAGCCACCTTGTATAACATTAAGATCAGCTTTGTTCTAACCTGATTGTGAGCTGGCTGATGTAAATCTTGACGCAGGCGACTTCTTCCTATGAATGACTGTGTGGCTAAATTCTTCCTTTATTAGCTGCATTTTTGTTTAGAAATATGCAAACATGGACAATATTATTTATTTAACAGGCAGAAAAATATCAAAAACCATGAAGATCAGGATCAAGATTTGAATCACTATATTATTTCTTTCATAGGAGGTTTTTAAATAATTAAATCCTCCAATTGCTGCAAAAGTTCTAGTTTGAAAACTAATTATTCTGAAGATGCAGATAATAACACTTAGCCAGATGTTAAATATATTTTCCAATAAAATATCATGTATGTTATGTCACTGATTATGGACCTCCCAATTTTTCATTAAAGTTCTTACTCATTAACATGTATTAGGTAAAACTTAATGCAAATCTGCTGCAAATAATTTATACTCCAAATAAAATTTGGAAGAACCAAAACGTACCTCAGGGCTGAGGTATTTTCTAATACGCTTTTCCAAGAACTTCTTCCTTAAAATTGAATTGATGGATGGTCGATCACGGGGGTTTACTTTAAACAGCTGGGCTAATAACATCCTCAAGTCGTAGGTGTATCTGGAATTTACTGGGGCATAGCGACCTCTACAGATCCTCACCACTAACTGATGCAAATTATTGCCTTCAAACTGAAAAAAAAATCAATGAAATTATTTTCACAATAAAGTGATTAATGTATAATTAACCTCAATATTCCAAGCTTTTGGCATTTTATTTTCTTTGTAACAATGATTCTGAAATTACATTTACTTTAATTCTCACTTACACCGAGAAGCCACAACTAAACAGAAAAAAAAACAATGCCAGCTTTTAAACATTCTGGGAGGGATGGCAGAGGACTGAAAAAATGGCGCAAGCAGTGGAATGGAAATTTGATATCTTCCTGTTGCCCAAGCATATTGCCAATGGCAGAAACCTCAGCAGCACAGTTTCGCATCACAACTGGGACAGGGGATGAGGGGGGTTAAAGTCAGAGGAGATAATAGCCTTCCTTGGTGGGAAGACAGGGCCATTCCCAGGCCCAAGCAAGGAAACAACTGTGCTGTCCACCAGTTTAGGATGGGGCTCATCCAAATTGCCCCAATGCTATCGGCCAGAAAACTCTTTCCTCTTTGCTGGCACCTCAGCATGAAGTGCCCTATACTTGGTGAAGCAGCTTCATAACTGGATAACTTCAATCAGTGGCACTGAGACAGTTGTTGAGCTGCCAGCCCTGTGACTGAATTGGCAGCTCTTGGTAGTGAGCCGCATTGACCCTGTTAATTGGCTCACAACAGAAAAATACCACATCACGGTTCGAATGCCTGTTGGAACAGGATCACCTCACATTTTCAGCTCTAAAGCAGGACTACAACCTCCTCTCAAACATTCAACCTAAGGATTTTATTTTTAGTGAGATTGCATCTACCAATTCACAAATTCAAACCCTGCAGTAAATCTGTTGTTCACTGGGCTGATAAATTTCAAATCCAAATTCTTTGCCACAAGAGCCATATGATCCAAATGAGTCTACTTTTATTCATTTTCAGGAATGTGGGTAGCACTGTTAAAGCCAAGGTTTCTGCAGTTTTATTTCATGCTTTTAGCGGTTTAAAGGTGACTTCAACAAGGCCAGCATAATTTTCCCATTCCTAACTGCCCATGAGAATATGGCAGTAATCTACCTAATTGAATTGTTGCAGTCCTCATGCAGTTATTCCAACAGTTTCATTGCATATCGAATTCCTGGAGTTTGATCCAACAATGACGAAGGAACAGTGGTATATTTCCTAGTCAGGATGGTGTATAAAATATGTGCAGTCTTCCCCTGCAGCTGGTGCTCTTGCCTTGCTAGGTACTAGATGTTGTAAGCATGGGAGATGCTGTGGAATAAGCTTCACTGAGTTGCTGCAGTGTATCTTGCAGATGGTATATATTACTGCCATGGTGCATTTGAGACAGAGGTGATCGGCAAAGTGCTATTGAAGCAAGTGACATGATGTCAAGCTTCTTGAGTGTAGTTGGAGAGTTGCCAATTGGAGATCACTCCCTCACACCCCTGAATTGTACTTTGAGGAGGGTAGAATAACTTTCCATAATCAGAAGATAAGTGCTCAATGTAGAATATCCAGTGTCTGACCTGCTTTTAATATTTGTGTATTTATTGGCTGGACCAATTTGGGTTCTGGTCAACGGTGACCACCTCATCCCTCCAGGAGTTTGATGGTGGGTGATTCAGCCATGTTTATACAGTTCGGGAAATTATTAATTTCTCTCTTATTGGAGTTGGTCATTGCCTGGCACCTTTTTGGTATGGGTGTTTCCACTTTTCACCCCAGGCCTGTTGGGGCTGTTATCTGGGTCATACTGCATGCTGGCATGGATTACTTCAACATCTAAGCAGTTGTGAACAGTATCAAACACCATGGAATTATTGGAGAATATCCCTAACTTTAACCTTAAATTGGAGATGAGGTCATTCATGAGTCAGCAATAGATAGTAAGACCTTGACCTCCATCATAAGGAACTTCTGCAGCAATATCCTGGGACTGACATAATTGGCCCTAATGAGCACTACCATCGTCCTTTGTGCTGGTTATGACTCCACCCAGGGAATTCATTTTTTTTGCTGAAGGCAAACAAAGGCTGTAATGAGGTCTGGGAGCTCATGTTTGCCTTCATCTGGAGAGGATTTGAGTACAGGAACAAGGATGTCTTGCTGCAGGTTTGCAGGGAATTGGTGAGGCCACACCTGGAATTTATTAACCCTTGTAGTCTGCCATGTTGATACCTTGTTTAGACTTATCCATCGTCTACAGATTGTGGCAGCCTCATATGTATGCTTCTAGAATTGGGCTGTATTAGGTAGGATACTAATCAGTTTTAAGCAGCAAATTATTTGCACTCATGCTGGCAATACCACACAAAAGAGCAGGATAGCCTTTATATTGCAAGTCAAAGCCCTTTCGAGAAGGAACTTGCCATCCTTACCTGGTCTAGCCTATATGTGACTCCTGATCCATAGCAAACTGGTTTATTCTTAACTGCCATCTGGACAATTAGGGATAGGCAATACATGTTGGCCTAGCTACTGAAAGCTTCATCCCGTGAATGAATTTTTAAAAAAAGGAAAAAGTTGGAGATGATCCCTCAATGTAATTGACCTTGCCGCCTATACAATAAGCACAATTAAATAAATGTATAAGATTCACAAGCTGCAAACAAATGCACCCTGGCTTACTCCAAAACCTGGAACATCTTTGTACAGTGCAATGAGATAAGAAGTAAATATCCAAGGGTTCACTCATCATACTCACTTGATCATTTTTCAAGCTTTACTATTTCAACTCTTCCAAAGATATAGGAGAGAACCTATGTAGAAATTTACTCCAGTGCATATAAACTTGCAAATGTACCATATACCTTTGCCCCAAATTCCAGCAGTTATCCCCTTTTATGTAACTTGTACAACTTGGGTAAAGTCTAATTATTTAAAACAGTTCCTTGTCTCACTTAAGTGAGTAATACGTCAATGTCTCACATAATTGCTTATATTGACAGATATTAACACCCTTATTCTTGAATTTATGGTGTAAGTTAGTTTTCTAGAACACTAAAATGCTCTATATGTACCCTTGCTATTATGTCTGATAATTACTATACTTACTGGATGATTCAGAGTGGCTAACTCATACAGGACACATCCGAGAGACCAAATATCACTAAAAATATAAAATGATTATATGTACATGAAGGCAAACAATAATATTGAGGCATAAATTGTTGTGATTAAATTATAGTACATAGAAAATAGAACAATACAGCACAGAACAGGCCTTTCGGCCCTCGATGTTGCGCTGACCTGTGAACTATTCTTAGCACGTCCCCCTACACTATCCCAAAATCACCCATGTGCTTATCTAAGGATTGTTTAAATCTCCCTAATGTGGCTGAGTTGAATACATTAGCAGGCAGGGCATTCCACGCCCTTACCACTCTCTGCGTAAATAACCTACCTCTGACATGTCTTAAATCAATCACGCCTCAATTTGTAGTTATGCCCCCTTGTACACGCTGACGTCATCATCTTAGGAAAAAGACTTTCACTGTCTACCCTATCTAATCCTCTGATCATCTTGTATCTCTCTATCAAATCCCCTCTGAGCCTTCTTGCCAATGAGAACAGATTCAACTCTCTCAGCCTTTCTTCATAAGATCTTCCCTCCAGACCAGGCAACATTCTGGTAAATCTCCTCTGCACCTTTCCAATGCTTCCACATCCTTCACGAAATATGGGGCCCAGAACTGTACTGTAAAATGTGTTGCTGGAAAAGCGCAGCAGGTCAGGCAGCATCAAAGGAGCAGGAGAATCGACGTTTCGGGCATAAGCCCTTCTTCAGGAATCTGCCCGAAACGTTGATTCTCCTGCTCCTTTGATGCTGCCTGACCTACTACGCTTTTCCAGCAACACATTTTTCAGCTCTGATCTCCAGCATCTGCAGTCCTCAGGTTTCTCCGACCAGAACTATACACAATGTTCCAAGTGTGGCCGCACCAGCATTTTGTATAGTTGCAGCATGATATTGCGGCTCCAGAACTCAATCTCTCTATGAATGAAACCTAACACACCATATGCCTTCTTAACAGCACTATCCACCTGGGTGGCAACTTTCAGGGATCTATGTACATGGACTCCAAGATCCCTCTGCAGATCCATACTACCAAGAATCTTTCCATTGACCCAGTACTCTGCCTTCCTGTTATTCTTCCCAAAGTGCATCACCTCACATTTAGCTGCACTGAACTTCATTTGCCACCTTTCAGCCCAATTCTGCAGTTTATTCAAGTCTCCCTGCAACCTGTAACATTCTTCCACACTGTCCACTACTCCACCGACTTTAGTGTCATCTGCAAATTTACTAATCCATTCACTTATGCCTACGTCTAAGTCATTTATAAAAATGACAAACAGCAGTGGTCCCAAAACAGATCTTTGTGGCACACCACTAGTAAACGGACTCCAGGCTGAATATTTTCCATCAACCACCACTCGCTGCCTTCTTTCAGAAAGCCAGTTTCTAATCCAAACTGCTAAATCACCCTCAATTCCCTGCCTCTGCATTTTCTCCAACAGCCTACCATGTGGAACCTTATCAAAGGCTTTACTGAAGTCCATGTATACCACGTCAACTGCCCTACCCAATGTACATGTTTGGTCACCTTCTCAAAAAACTCAATGAGGTTTGTGAGACATAGCCTGCCCTTGACGAAACCATGTTGACTATCTGAAATCAAATTGTTGCTTGCTAGATGATTATAAATCTTATCTCTTATAATCCTTTCTAAAACCTTTCCTACAACAGAAGTAAGGCTCACTGGTCTATAATTACCTGGGTCATCTCTACTGCCCTTCTTGAACAAGGGCACAACATTTGCAATCCTCCAGTCCTCTGGTATTAAACCTGTAGACAATAACAACTCAAATATCAAAGCCATAGGCTCTGCTATCTCCTCCCTAGCTTCCCAGAGAATCCTCAGATAAATCCCATCCGGCCCAGGGGACTTGTCTACGTTCATTCCTTGTATAATTGATAACACCTGTTTGTAACTAACCTTGATCCTTTCTAGTCTAATATCTCATACCTCATTCTTCTCCTCTATAATATTTTCCTTTTCCTCTTTTTTAATAGAGTTGAACATAATTATGAATTATTACAAAGATTTTCACAAAGCTTGACTTACATACACATTTCAAAACAAGCAAACACAAAGTTGGGTGAAAACACTGCTCAGCTTATAGTTGAAATTGTGTCTCTCTTTAAAACATATTTTGTTTAAATATGCTTTACCATTAGTCAAAAAGACAAGAAGTATTTAAAAGACATTGTATCATCTTTGCAAACTAATACTACAGCTACTGCCTATACTCTGATGATTATGCCCAAAACTAAGAAAGTTCTACTTAAATTCATGCTATATGAAGAATCAAACACTTAACAGAAGGAGAGGATTTAAGTGACTCATTATCTTTACAGTTGCACTTTGTGACAAGTTTCAAGGCAAAATATTGTATTCAAAATGACTCAGCAAACTGAAATGCTTTTTTACATTGCAACCTTCTAACACAAGAGCACCTTTTAACACCAAAAATAATTTTCTGACTAGATTAAAAGAAGACAATAGGATGGTTGTAATGTCACAGACCAATACTCACAAATTAATATTCTGGGCACATGGGTTCAAACTCCAGTGTGGGCAGATGGTGACATTTAAATTCAAATGACTGAAAATCTGGAACTGAAAACTTGTTTCAGTAATGGTGACCATGAAATTAAAAAAAACATTTGCTTCACTAATGTCCTTTAAGGAAAGAAACCCGCAATGCTTATCTGGTCTGGTCTCCATGTGACTACAGATTCATATGCAATGTGGTTGACTCTTAACTGTCCTCTGATGGCTAGCAAGCCACTCAGTTCAAGGGCAACTCGAGATGGCTGTCAGGGCTATCATCTGAGGCTCCATCCTGGTGGACCCCACTCCCCATTTTCCTGCTTGATGGAATGGTCTCCATGCTCTCTTTGAAGCATCAACACAGTTGGAGATTGCTGCCTCCAGTCAAAGAAATTCAGATAGAAACATAGAAACACAGAAAATAGTGCAGGAACAGGCCATTCAGCCCTTTGAGCATGCACCACCATTCAAAATGATATGGCTGATCACACAATCTCAGGACCCCACTCTCGCTTTCTCCCCGTACTCTTGATCCCCTTAGCCACAAGGGCCACTTCCAGCTCCCTCTTGAATATATCTAGTGAACTCGCCCCAACAGCTTTCTGTGGTAGAGAATTCTACAGGTTCACAACACTGAGTGAAGAGATTCTTCCTCATTTCAGTTCTGAATGGTTTAACCCTCTATTCTTAGACCATGACCCCTAGTTCTGGACTTTCCCTACATCAGAACCATTTTACCCGCATCCAGCCTGTCTCGTCCATCAGGATTTTCAATGTTTCTGTGCAATCTGCCCCTCTTATTCTTCTAAATTCCAGTGAATACAAGCCCATTCGATCAGTCTTTCTTCAAGTTGGTCCTGCCATCCTGTGAATCAGTCTGATGAATCCTTGATGGACTCACTCAATAGTAAAAATATTCTTCCTCAGAATAGGAGGCCAAAACTGCACACAATACGCATGGCGTGGCCTCGCCAAGGTCCTGTATAACGGACCTGCAGCAAGATATCCCTACTCCTATACTCAAATCCTCTCTCTATGGGGGCCAGCATGTCATAAGCTGTCCTCATCATCTGCTGCACCTGCATGCCAACCTTCAGCGACTGTTCCACCATAACATCCAGGTCTTGTTTCAACTCACCTTTTCCTAATCTGCCCCTATGCAGATAATAATCTGCCTTCCTGTTTTTGAGACCAAAGTGGATAACCTCACATCTGTCCACATTAAATTGCATTTGACATTTATCTGCCCACTCAGCCAGCCTGTCCAAGTCATCCTGCAGCTTCTTAGCATCCTCCCCATAGCACACACTGCCATCCAAATTAATGTCATTGATTATTATTACTTGCTGAAGACCATTTAAATGTAAATGTCAGTCATATGCAGTAAGATAGCACTAAATATGAATTGCTTCTCTCTCAAGCCTATAACTGTTGAAGCCTACAATGCTGTATAGGCATTTTCTTAGTCTTGAGTGACTGGGTTTAAGTGAATGTGTACCCAACCAAAATTAGACATAAAACATGGGTTGTGCTACAAAGCACTAAAAAAATGCAATGGGCTGTTTAAAGCAAACTTACACTTACGTTTTGTTATTGTATGGTTGGTTTGCACATATCTCAGGGGACAAATAGTATGGTGTTCCTATACATGTATGTGCTAGGTCCATGGTACTAGAAGAATAGAAGAGAAAAGCAAACTAAAATAACAAAAAAAGCAACATAATTATAAGATGCAAGCTAAATGACTTGACATTTTCTAAACTGTTCTGAACTCTGGTTGCATTTTAACATATTGTATGTCTCTTAAGACTGAAACATTATTTTGAAGTAGTTTGCATTTTATTTGATTTAAAACACACATAATATTTTTGAATAATGACCAGATTTATTTGACACACATCTGACTGAATAGTTACCCCCCAATAGAAGGACGTATAATAACTTCAGATCTCGTTGGTCCACGTCCACTGGAAGTAAACTTTGCAATAGTAAGAGAAATTAAAAAGAAAATACACACGTTTTACTTATTCCTGGGCTTTTTTTCATTTGCTATGATTAAGCTCTTGACGAGTTGACCACTCTACTAAAGAACTAGAACAGTCGGGAAGTGTTGTTGCAATTGTGCAAAGAATTGGTGAGACTGTATGTAGAGTACTGTGTACAGCTTTGGTCCCTAACTTGAGGAAGGAGGTAATTGCATTGAAGATAGTTCAGAGAAGGTTTACTAGATTAATTCCATTAATTAAAGGATTGTATAATGAAGAGAGATTGAGCAGTTTAGGCTTATAGTCACTCAAGTTTAGAAGGACGATTGGAGGTCTAATTGAGGTATTTAAGATGCTAAAATAGGTTAACAAAATAGATGCAGAGCAGATGTTTCCCCTTGTGAGGCAGTCTAAAATGAGATCATAGTCTTCGGCTAAAAGGTGGCAGATTTAAAATAGCAATAAGGAGGAATTACTCCCATGAACCTCGCAGATTCATTACTCCAGAGTGCAGCAGACTTTGGGACGCTGAATAAAAGTCATGAGGGGACAGACAGGTTTTTAATTGGAAATGAGTTAAAGGGTTATGGGGAGCAGACAGGAAAGTGGAGATGAGACTGAGATGATGTCAGCCATCATCTCATCAAATGGCATAGTGGACCTGTGGGGCTGAATTATTTACTCCTACTCCTGGTCCTTATATTCTAAAACAACACCAAAACTTACTCAAAACCTGATTATGGAAATAAAGAAAAATCAGCGAGATTGGGAAATAATTTAATAGTTGTGGCAGCGAACATAATCTCTGGCCTGAAAAGCAGTGGCAACTTAACCACACAGATCCAGGAGAGCTGATGTGATTCTGCTACTTATCCAGATATATGTGGCCACTCATGGAATCCAACCCAAAGAACAGTGAAAACTTCTGCCCCTGAGAGATGATGGTTATTTACAGGCTCTGGATTAGTGGTGCTGGAAAAGCACAGCAGTTCAGGCAGCATCTGAGGAGCAGTAAAATCGACATTTCGGGCAAAAACCTTTCATCAGGAATACAGGCAGAGTGCCTGAAGGGTGGAGAGATAAAAGAGAGGAGGGTGGGGGTGAGGAGAAAGTAGCATAGAGTACAATAGGTGAGTGGGGGAGGGGATGAAAGTGATAGGTTGGGGGCGAGGGGAGGGTGAGTGGATAGGTGGAAAGTAAGATAGGCAGGTAGGACAAGTCATGGGGACAGTGCTGAGCTGGAAGTTTGGAACTGGGGTAAGGTGGGGGAAGGGGAAATGAGGAAACTGTTGAAGTCCACATTGATGCCCTGGGGTTGAAGTGTTCCGAGGTGGAAGATGAGGCGTTCTTCCTCCAGGCGTCGGGTAGTGAGGGAGCGGCGGTGAAGGAGGCCCAGGACCTCCATGTACTTGGCAGAGTGGGAGGGGGAGTTGAATTGTTAGGCCACAGGGCGGTGTGGTTGATTGGTGCGGGTGTCCCAGAGATGTTCCCTAAAGCGCTCTGCTAGCAGGCGTCCAGTCTCCCACTCTTTCTCACACTCACAACCCCCACTCCAGTCAGACAGACAGACAAAGACCCACATGCACACATATATTTTGTGGGGTGAATTTGTACTTGCAGAGTTACATTGCACTTTGCTCAAAAACTGCATACATTCGTGTAGAACTCTGAGCTCAAAAACTGCATGAATTTATGTAACACTCTGTTATCTCACTTTTTAGATTAGAATCAATCTAAACATCATGGCATAGACAGAGAACACAGGGGGCTAACATCTTTAACATATTGTCTAGCTATCACCATTGTTAACAGCTAACCCAAGAATGCAACTTTTAAAAAAAAGGTTTTGTGATTTACACATGAAAGAAGTGAAACTATCACTGTATTCTAATAGATGAAAGGCTTAACAGACAATCAATCTTTCAATGTATAATTTCAGTTCCATCACACTGCAAATTTTTGCTATAAATTCTGTGTTACGATCGAGCCCTCCACAATCACCTGATGAAGGAGCGTCGCTCCGAAAGCTAGTGTGCTCCCAATTAAACCTGTTGGACTATAATCTGGTGTTGTGTGATTTTTAACTTTGTACACCCCAGTCCAACACCGGCATCTCCAAATCATACCTGGAGTTTGAACTGCAGGAGTCAGGAAGATAATGGGATTTTCAGCTCCCACCTCTGAATGAAATCTCCATTTAATGGAGGGACCATTAAATTCTATCCTTAAACAAATAACTGTGATCAAGATGGGCATGGATTGGAGACATAGTACCATGATCAGGGATATTGGAGGGGAAAGGCGTATTGTGGCTAAAGTTTTCAAAAGATGGCGCTAATTGGGGTTTTGAAAAGATCAGGAGCAGCACCGAGGAGAGGAATTCATCAATACACTAAGTCCAGGCGTGTGAGGCCTTTAGGGTGGCACAGTGGCACAGTGGTTAGCACTGCTGCCTCACAGCGCCAGAGACCTGGGTTCAAATCCCGCCTTGAGCAACTGTCTGTGTGGAGTTTGCACATTCTCCCCGGGTCTGCGTGGGTTTCCTCCCACAGTCTAAAGATGTGCAGGCCAGGTGAATTGGCCATGCTAAATTGCCCGTAGTGTTAGGTGTATGGGAATGGGTCTGGGTGGATTGCTCTTCGGAGGGTCGGTGTGGACTTGTTGGGCCGACGGGCCTGTTTCCACACTGTGAGTAATCTAAAAACATGATGATGATGATCCAGTGCTGCTCCACATGGGACTTAAATAGCATAATGTGGGAAAAGGTTCTTAGATTTGGAGAAAGAAGCACATGTGGAAAATAATCTAACATTAAGCTTAGAGCCTGATATATCTCAGTTTACTATTTTAATTTTTATTTGTATTCGGTTTTAATGAGCAACAGAGTTCTAAGGAGGTCTCAGTCTAAAGACAAGTCTTCATAAACTGAAACTCCTAAATGTGGATATAAAATCATATGACAAATGGGGAACAATCAATTTTAGTGTCACGATCACCACGAGGAAGCAATGTATTTATATGTGTGTCCAAGGTGTAGGGAACCCAACACCCCATAAAATCCTAATCAATATGATAGCTTTGCAAAATTTGCAGAAGCTATGCATGATATGATCTTATAATAGAACTAACTTTGCAGCAGAATAAATCATAATGAGAACAATAAGAAATATTAGGATAGATTACTGGATATTGCAATAGACTATCATAAAAATGTAGCCAGGTAACAGAATAGTCTGTAGCTTAGCAACATTTCCTTGTTGATACTGACAATTATGATGTAAAAAGAGCTGAAAATGTGTTGCTGGAAAAGCGCAGTAGGTCAGGCAGCATCCAAGGAGCAGGTGAATCGACGTTTCGGGCATGATTCCTGAAGAAGGGCTCATGCCTGAAACGTCGATTCTCCTGCTCCTTGGATGCTGCCTGACCTGCTGCGCTTTTCCAGCAACACATTTTCAGCTCTGATCTCCAGCATCTGCAGTCCTCAGTTTCTCCATGATGTAAAAAGAGTCTATTATGAGCCATTTGTTTAAAAGCTTCTATTTTACAGACACTCAATGCAATTTATGAGTGCAACATGGTTATCATCCATTGTTACAGATCCAGTTCAAATCTTGTGCTGCTTCTTCTGGGAGGTCCCACACAATACACTAGCAGGTCAGAGGCTAGGAATAGTGTGGTGAGTAACTCACTTCCTGACTCCCCAAAGCCTGTCCACCACCTACAAGACACACGTCACAAATATGATGAAAGACTCCCCACTTGCCTGGATGAGTGCAGCCCCAATAACACTCAAGATGCTGGACAAAACAGCCCACTTGATTGCTACAAGTAACCACTCCCTCTATCACCAACACTCAGTAGCAGCAGTAGCATCTATAAGATACACTGCAGAAATTCACCAAAGATCCTCAGAGGCCATCTCCCAAAGCAAATTCCACTTCTGTTTAAAAAGACAAGGGCAGCAGGTATATGGGAACACTATCACTTTCAATTTCCCCTCCTAACCATGCACCATCATGACTTGGAAATACAGAGGAACCTTGATTTTCCGAAGGATTTGGTGGGGGGTATTTTGTTCAGTTAAGTGAATGCTGGATAATCAAATGCCAGATAACCTAGCTTAGCCAAGCATTGGGACCTTGCAATCTTGTTTGGATAATCTTAAATTCAGACAATTGAATACTGGATAATTGAGGTTCCTCTATATATTGCCGTTTCCTTCTCGGTTGCTGGTTCAAAATCCTGGAATTCTCACCCCATTGATTTTGTGGGTCAACCTACAGCAGGTGGACTGCAGCAGTTCAAGAAGGCAGCTCACCACCACCTTCTCAAGGGCAACTAAGGACGGGCAATAAATGTTGGCTGGCCAGCAACACCTAGATCCCATAAATGAATATTTTTTTAAAATCCTGAGATAGTCAGGCACCTCCCTGCACACTGTTGGACCTCCCAATCAATTAAGCCCCACTAGGACTGCCATCCCACCTCTGAGATAACCAGTACTTGCAGCCCCACTGAGAGCAGTGGCCTCCGCTGATATTTCTCTGGATCTGCAGGATGTTTGGCCATGGTTCCCCAGACTTAAATGTGTGTAGGTGGAGTGGAGATCACTGAGTAGGTGGAGATAGGGGGTGGTTGTAGAGATGGAGATGGGGAAGGTGGAGGAGCAACAGAGGTAAGAGGCTTGGGTGTTACCAAGGGCATTTTGTCCCTAAGGCTCGCATTTGTACTTTTAAAATTATTGACACATCATTCTGAAAAATCATATTGGGTCATGTTTTAATCTTTTCTTTTCAAATAGTACTCCTGACCTTTCCAAATGCTTCTCATAACATGTAGTCCTTCATTCCTGATAACATAATGGCAATCTTACCAGTTAATTTGCTCAAAAGCCCATGCTCTAATGGTTTTAGTTAATGGAAACTTACTTGTTCAACATTCGTGCAATTCCAAAGTCTCCAAGTTTTACAGTTACTCCTTTATTACAAAGGAAAATGTTCTATGGATAAAAATATATTTTGTTTTATTCACCACACTAAACACAGTAGCTTAAATTCCCATAACAACCATAGCGTTTGGTCTTAGCGAAATACAGTAATGTTTTCCATGTTCAAAAGTACTGTTTAATTCTTAATATGAAATTGAAATGAGTTACTGCAGGATGGTAAAAATTTCTTTAATGAGACGGCATAACATATCTTTATATAACAGCCAATTATTAACGTATATGGGTAAAGAAAGGAACTTTATACTGTAGTTCAGTTCCCTGGAATTCCATGAAGTGGTGTAGCCAGGGTACAGCAAAGAGACATTGAACAAAGGTTAAATATTCTACCAAAAGGACCATGCTCGCAGACCTACTGGTGTCATTAAGGATTTCTCAGCATGAGGAAATGACCAAGTACAAGAAAAATGTGGAAGGAAGCAAAGTAAATTACATAATCTAAACATCATAAACACAGATGCTGAAAGGTGTAGAACATGTAAAGGTGCAAAAGACCAATAAACAGAGCAGCTGGCAACCAGCCACAGCTTGTGTGAAGGAAGCCTCTCATTTGTCCACTCAATCTTATCTTCTGACCTTAACTCTGACCTGTATGTGTAGTTGGTCTCAAAACTACGACCATCTGAGAAAGTTAATTTAGTGCCAAGGTGAATCTTTTTAGAATGCAAGGTATATTTTGCACAATACTTAACCCAAGATTGTAAATTTACGTGCCAAAAGAAATAATTTTTAAAAATCAAGAAAGTAGAAGAGATGCAAATGACAGAAATGGATTTTAATAACAGCAAACAAGGTACAGTAAAAAAGATATTACAGTATTAAATCAATATCTATGAGCATAAAGGACCATACACCATTTACAAAGAACAGACAAGTGAACAAGTGCAGGATAACACAGTTTGAATTTTTTAAAATGTGGAAAACTCTCATTAAGTGAATTATAAACCTTCAGATGCACAATAGCATGGTGTTAATTTAATATATTGACTTTTATTAATTTCAGATAATATTGCTATGCTCGTAGTCAACAGTTCAATACTTGAGCCTTTTAAGTAGACAGTGTCTGGTTATATTCGACAATGTGGTGCTGGAAAAGCACAGCAGGTCAGGCAGCATCTGAGGTGCAGAAGAATCGACTCTTCAGGTAAGACCCCTTCATCAGGAATGAGACACCTGCTGTGCTTTACCAGCACCACACTCTTGACTCTGATCGCCAGCATCTACAATCCTCACTTTCTCCTTGTACCTGGTTATATGGTTTAAAATATCCGTATTTAGAACCACAAAATGTTTGGAATGTAAAAGTTGTTGGCAACACCGAAAATTGCAGATGCCTTCCAAAACAACTAAATATATCTAATTATTATTATTATTTCAGTGCTAGTTTATTGGCCTTCCAACATTTACCTGTGTTTTGATATCTCTGTGCAGAATCTTTCTGTCATGGATGTGTTTCAGCCCTAAGCAAATTTGCACAAACCAGTCCAAGACCTAAAAAAGGATTATGGAATGTCAGCTATGCATTTTTGAGTATAAAACAATTCATTATGAAAACCAACAGCTCAGGATTAAAATCTTAAATACCCAGCTCCCAGCCACACCTGGCATGTTCGCGGTTATTGTAATGTTTATTTGAGCATCAATGAAGTTCTCACTAAAGCAGGCAACACCCTACTTAATATTCAAAAAAGGCAACACTCTACTTAATATTCAAAACAGGTAACACCCTACTTAATATTCAAGTGTCCCAATGACATCTTGGGTGCGTTCACTAAAATCAGAGTGTGTCCTGCAATGACTGGACCCCAATAATAGAGTCATTATGGAAGAGTCAAGACAAGCTTTTTAAGACTATAAGACATAGGAGTGGAAGCAAGGCCATTCGGCCCATTGACTCCATTCCGCCATTTAATCGTGGCTGATGGGCATTTCAATTCCACTTACCCGCACCCTCCCCGTATCCCTTAATTCCTTGCGATATCAAGAATTTATCAATCTCTGCCTTGAAGACACCCAATGTCCTGGCCTCCACTGCGCTCTGTGGCAATGAATTCCACAGACCCACCACTCTCTGCTGAAGAAATGTCTCCTCATTTCCGTTCTAAATTGACCCCCTCTAATTTTAAGGCTGTGCCCATGGGTCCTAGTCTCCCCACCTAACGGAAACAACTTCCCAGCGTCCACGCTTTCTAAGCCATGCATTACCTTGTAAGTTTCTACTCGATCTCCCCACCGCCTTCTAAACTCTAATGAATACAATCTCAGGATCCTCAGCTGATCATCATATGTTAGGCCTACCATTCCAGGGTTCATCCGTGTGAATCTCCACTGGACACGCTCCATTGCCAGTATGTCCTTCCTGAGGTGTGCGGCCCAAAATTGGACACACTATTCTAAATGGGGCCTAACTAGAGCTTTATAAAGTATCAGAAGCACATCGCTGCTTTTATATTCCAACTGTCTTGAAATAAATGACATCGTTACATGAGCTTTCTTAATCACTAACTCAACCTGCAAATCAACCTTGAGAGAATCCTGGACTAGCACTCCCAGATCCCTTTGTACTTTGGCTTAATGAATTTTCTCTCCATTTAGAAAATAGTCCATGCCTGTATTCTTTTTTCCAAAGTGCAAGACCTCGCACTTGTTCACGTTGGATTTCATCAGCCATTTCCTGGACCATTCTCCTAAACTGTCGAAATCTTTCTGCAGCCTCCCCACCTCCTCAGCACTACCTGCCAATCCACCTACCTTCATATCATCAGCGAACTTCACCAGAATGCCCCCAGTCCCTTCATCCAGATCATTAATATATAAAGTGAACAGCTGTGGCCCCAACACTGGACTATGCGAGACCCCACTTGTCACCAGCTGCCATTCTGAAAAAGAACCCTTTATCCCAACTCTCTGCCTTCTGTCAGACAGCCAATCCCCAATCCATGCCAGTGGCTCACCTCGAACACCATGAGCCTTTACCTTACTCAGCAGTCTCATGTAAGGCACCTTATCAAAAGCCTTTTGATAACATCCACTGGATTTCCCTGGTCTTACCTACTTGTTACCTCTTCAAAGAATTCTAACAGGTTTGTCTCTCCTTACTAAATCCATGCTGACTTGTTCTAATCCGACCCTGTACTTCCAAGAATTTAGAAATCTCATCCTTAACGATAGATTCTAGAATTTAACCTACAACCAAGATTAGGCAAATCGGCGTATGATTTTCCATCTTTTGCCTTGATCCTTTTTTGAACAATGAGTTACAACAGTGATTTTCCCATCATCTGGGACTTTTCCTGACTCCAGTGATATTTGAAAGATCATAGCGCCTCCACTATTTCCTCAGCCACCTCTCTCAGAACTAGGATGTAGCCCATCGGGGCCAGGAGATTTATCGATTTTTAGACCTTTTAGCTTTTATAGCACTTTCTCTTTTGTAATGGCTACCATACTCAACTCTGCTCCCTGATTCTCCTTAATTGTTGGGATATTACTCATATCTTCCACTGTGAAGACTGACACAAAGTATTTATTAAGTTCTTCAGCTATTTCCTTATCTCCCATCACTAGCCTTCCTGCATCAATTTGGAGTGGCCCAGTTTCTACTTCTGCCTCTCATTTGTTTCTTATGTATTGAAAGAAACTTTCACTGTCATTTCTAATATTACTGGCTAGCTTACCTTCATATTTGATCCTCTCCTTCCTTATTTCTCTCTTTGTTATCCTCTGTTTGTTTTTGTAGTTTTCCAATCTTCTGATTTCCCAGTGCTCTTGGCCACTTTATAGGCTCTCTCTTTTTCTTTGATACATTTCCTGACTTCCTTTCTCTGCCATGGCTGTCTAACCCCTCCCCGGATAATCCTTCTTTTCTTTGGGATGAACCTCTATACTGTGTCCTCAATTACACCCAGAAACCTACAGTTGCTCTACTGTCTTCCTCACTAGGCTCTGCTTCCAGTCAATTTTCGTCAGTTCCTCTCTCATGCTCCTGTAATTACCTTTATTTAACTGTAACACCATTACAGCTGATTTTGCCTTCTCTCTTTCAAACTCTTTCAAACTTATGATCACTGCCTTCTAAGTGTTCCCTTACTTTCAGATCTTTTATAAAGTCTAGCTCATTACATACCACTGAGTCCAGAAAACCCTGCTCCCTTGTGGGCTCCATCACAAGCTGTTCCAAAAAGCCATCCTGTAAGCATTCCACGAATTCCCTTTCTTTGGATCCACCTATAACATTATTCACCCAGTCCACCTGCATATTGAAGTCCCCCATGATCACTGTGACCTTGCCTTTCTAACATGCCCTATCTATTTCCTTTTACACTTACCTTCCTCCTCTAGATCACTTTCAGCTTTGATTTCCACTGACAACGCAAATACTTGCCTAATTTTTATTCCCACTGATGTCAGCTGGGACTCTGGAAGTGTTTATAATGGCGTACTGCTGTTAAATTCAATTAAGGCCTCCAGATTTCCTAACAATCTCACTGCACCACAAACCTTGAGGCTCTCACATATATTATTCACTAAAACCAAGCTCAAGGGTTTACTAAGGCTTAGACAAGTACAACACGTATTTCTCCTTAATGTATTAAAACATCCCAAAGCATTCCCTATAGAAAAGCACTGATCAAACATTAGAGGAAGAGTAGGATACTTTATCAAATAATTGGCTGAAGAAAGAAGTAAGCCAGGAAGATATTTAGAAATTGAACTGCACAGGATAGGAAGGGCTGAATGCTCCCAAACAAAAACCAGAAATTGCTGGAGAAACTCAGCAGATCTGGCAGAATTTGTGGAGAGAAAGCAGAGTTAATGTTTCGAGTCCAGTGACCCTTCTTCTGAAAGTTCTGAAGCTGTGGCATGAAATGTTGGAAGAGACTACAGTGATTTGTTACAAAACCAAAGGGGCTTATAGAATCACACAGCACAGAAACGACACATTGGTCCAACTCATTCATGCCAACTAGCTTTCCCAAACTAAACTCATCCCACTTGCCAGTGTCTGGCCCATATCCCTCTAAAGCTTTCCTAATCGTGTACCTGTGCAAATGTCTTTGAAATGTTGTAACTTTACCTCCATCTACCAATTCACCTGACAATTCATTCCACATATTAATCACCCTCTGAATGATAAAGTTGCCCCTCAGGTACCTTTTAAATTTTTCTCCTCTCACCTTAAAAATTTGTCCCCTCCAGTTTTGAACTTCCCACTCGAGGGAAAAGAACTTTGCTATTCACCTTATCTATGACCCTCGTGATTTCATAAACCTCTACAAGGTCACCCCTCAATCTCCTACACTCCGGTGAAAAAGTCTCAGCCTATCCAGCCTCTCCTCAAACTCTCCAGTCCCAGTAAATTCCTTGTAAATCTTTTCTGCTCCCTTTCCAATTTAATAAAATCCTTCCTATAGCAGGGCCACCAGAATTGTAGACAGTACTCCAAAAGTGGCTTAACCAACACCCTGTACAACTATAACATGATGTCCCAACTCCTATGCTCAATGGTCTGAGCAATAAAGGCATTTATTTGTAAGCAAGGAAAATGATTTTGATTTTAATACATTGTAACTGCAACCCCCGGGGTGGAGGGTAAGGACAAAGTGATGGAAACAGAATTTAATGCAAAAAAAGGTGCAGCCAACAGAGTTTAGTATGAGTTGGAATTTGTTTCAGGTGCAGCTCAGAAAAAATGGGGTGGCATAGTGGCTCAGTGGTTAGCACTGCTGCCTCACAGCACCAAGGACCCAGGTTCAATTCCCACCTCGTGCAACTGTCTGTGTGGAGTTTGCACGTTCTCCCCATGTCTGTGTGGGTTTCCTCTCACAGTCCAAAGATGTGCAGGTTAGGTGAATTGGTCATGTTAAATTACCCATAGCGTTAGGTACAAGGGTAAATGTAGGGGAATGGGTCTGGGCGGGTTGCTCTTCAGAGGGCCGATGTGGACTTGGTGGGCCGAAGGGCTTGTTTCCACACTGTAGGGAATCTAATCTTTAATTTAGCTATAGAAAGTTCAAGAAATATATCACCGTGAAGAAATGTAAAGTTGTTCGAAAATCCTACAGTTTACAACCCCCGACTGATTAATGATTAGTGTCTCAGCTATCAATGACCATGAATATAGATGCCATTCTAAGCTCCAAAAAGAAATAACTTACAAAGTCTGATGTAAAGTAAAATAAGATCGTATATCAAGGAACAAACATTGGTGTTCCATTCAGTTTAGTTAATTTTGTTCTTACCTGCTCTTCGGTAAAGTAAACCCCGTGCTGCATGTTAATTCTGTGCATCAGGTCACCACCATCACAATATTCCATGACTATAAACAGACTTTGACCCTCTGTAAATAAGAGCCCAATATTATTCCATTTGTGAATCATTCCCAAATACTATTTTTTTCACAGGTGGATCCTGTCAGCAAACATACTGCTTTATCTTCACATCTTTAAATAGATTTCAAGAAAGTATATAGTCTGCCCTTTCCAGTCCCAGATCATAGATTTAATTTGATTTCTTGGCAATTGTTGTACCAGTTGTGGGAGCAGAATGAGTTAAAAACTCACCTGCTATAAAAGAAAACTGTCCCACTATTTATAACTCCAAGACCTCTTCAATATTTTACCAAGAGGAGATGACTGTTATCCTATATTAAAATGGCCAGCCAATGCCCATAAGAAATAGAAACAGGAGGAGGCTATTCAGCCCTTTGAGCCTACTCCATCATTCAACAGGATCACATCTGATGCAAAATTCTTCATATCCACTTTCAAAACCCTTGATTCCTCTATTGATCAAGAAACTATCTGTCTCAGCCTTAAATGGGCCGGCACAGTGACTCAGTGGTTAGCACTGCTGCTTCATAACGCCAGGGATTTGATTCCCACCTCATGTGACTGTCTGTGTGGAGCTTGCACAATTTCCTTGTGTCTGCCTGGGTTTCCTCCGGGTGTTCCAGTTTCCTCCCACAATCCAAAGATGTGCAGGTTAGGTAAATTGGCCATGCTACGTTGCCCATAGTGTTCAGGGGTGTGTAGGTTTGGTGCATTAGTCAAGGGTAAATGTCGAGCAATATGGTCTGGGTGGGTTAGTCTTCAAAGGGTCAGTGTAGACTTGTTGGGCTGAAGGGCCTGTTTCCACACTGTAGGGATTCCCTCTCTAAATGTACACAAGACGTCTGCCCCCACAACGCTCTGTGGCAAAAAGTTCCAAAGACATTGATTGTGTATCAGTATGAAGGTATATTGAAAGAGATTCCTGGAGGGATTTGTGTGATGGATGGCAGGGGCAGTATTCAGGGGCAATACTCTCCTCGTGTTGATTGCCTGGTCTTTCATGAAAAGAAAATAACAATATTGAACTTCACAAAACTCAGGGCTACTCAGCCCAGGTTATGTGTGAACTCCATAATACTGAGGTCATTAGTTTGTACTTCTAATGTAACACTTTTTAAATGCCTTATGGATTCTTTCTCCTAATATCAGCTTGCTGCAAAGGAAGGTAAGGAAGAAGGGATAGTGTTCAGTGTTAGCTTTGTCCAGATCCCATGGTTGAGCAGTTGAGGCACAGAGTTAAATAGACTAGGAAATTTTCTGAGGAACAGCATGATAGTGATATGCATTTCAAGTATTTTTCTGGACTCGTATTCTGTTGGTTGACTAAGTCAAACAAGCAGACAACTAAAATTTTGGACAATTTGGCTTTTCTTTCAGACCTTCAAATGAATCCAAAAATTTAACAATGTTAGGATGCTTCATTTTGTCCATCAGTGTCACTTCCTTAAGGGCAGCTTCTCTTTCTTTCTGGTGCATCTGAAAGTTAACACAAAAAAGGAAATCAGTAGACAGTAATAATAATCAGCAAGCCAGGCAGCATCTGTGGACAGTAAAATGGATCAGGTTGCTGGCCTTTCATTGGATTTGGCAAAGGTTAGAGGAGTAACAGGCTTTAAGGAAGTAAAGGTAAAGTGGCCATAGTCTTACTGGATCTTTGGGCTGCCCTCTCATTAGAGATAGATAGAGAGAGAGAGATGACACGTGGTGGTTTAACCCAAGACTCACCATACATCAAATGAGGGGGGAGTATTTCATAGTATACTCAGCGAATGTAGGAATTGAACGTATGCTGGTAGCATCACTGACCAGCTGTCCAGCTAACTCAGTTAACTGATCCCCAATTTAAGCAAATATGGAGGCAAGGGGAATTAAAAACAAAACGACAGGTCTGTTATAGAGTAGACAACATTGTTAAAAGACAAAAACAATGAAGAGGCAAGTCAAAAGGTACTGATAATGGCAGAATAGTTAAAATATTAGCCTAGACAAGCTGTAAATGCTAACAGAGCTAACATCAACAAAAGCTGTCCATAAAAATGGAAGCAATAATGATGATTAGATTACATACAGTGTGGAAACAGGCCCTTTGGCCCAATAAGTCCACACCGCCCCGCCGAAGCGCAACCCACCCATACCCCTACATTTACCACTTACCTAACACTACGGGCAATTTAGCATGGCCAATTCACCTGACCTGCACATCTTTGGACTGTGGGAGGAAACCGAAGCACCCGGAGGAAACCCACGCAGACACAGGGAGAACATGCAAACTCCACACAGTCAGTCACCTGAGGCGGGAATTGAACCCAGGTCTCTGGCGCTGTGAGGCAGCAGTGCTAACCACTGTGCCACCATGCCGCCCACGGTGATATTGTCAAACTGAGTGATGAATCTCTAAGATTATAAAGTGCTTATTTGAAAGATGAGTTACAATTCCTAGAACTTTTGTGAAGTTTAATTGGTGCTAGAGGCTTAGGATAAAGGGGGAAGAGTGGGATTGGAAAGGGGAACAAAAATAATAAACAATGGGAAAGCTCAAGGTAATAGTTGTGAAATGAGTGGAGGCATTCAACAAAACAACCACTCATTCTGTGTTTGGTGAATAACAAGTTGCATGAACATGTTTGATACATTTTGTTACAACAATTCTTTACAACTGAATCAGTTCTTGTTAAAAGGAGACTAGAAGTTGAACCTTTACATCCTGTACACGTTAAAACTCCAATACAAGAAACAGACTTGAAAAAAGAGATGCTATTTCGTGTCAAATGTAAAGAGGATGCTGATTAGTTGAGTCATAATTGACACGGAGAAAAAGTAAGAACAGTCAACTGCCATCCCTTGGGATTGTTTGGTGCAGTGGTACTGTCCCTGCCTCTAAGTCTAGAGACCTGGATTCAAATCTCACCTACTCCAGAGGTGCATACTAACATCTTTGAACAATTAATTATAAAATAGATTAACTGTCCATCTTAATTCTCAGACTAGTGTGTTGCCATGGGGATACAGTAGTGTATGGCTGTCTCCATAACCTTTCTTTTTGTAAAAGGTGTAAAATATTCACAAATTCTATTTATCTCTATAAAACAAGGTCCTGAGTATTTGTGTATTGCTACGACACAGGGTAAACCCCTCTGCGAATTTAAACCCGACACACAGAGACGCTTTCCTCATACTGTAATTTGTTAAATTTCAAGAGGCAAAGAACTATCCCAGAGGTCACTATTTAAAGTAAAATTAACAATTTTATTCTTAAAGTCCAAAAGAGAACATAAAACAATTATTTACAACTCCTTTCTCTCAAACCTATCTTTTACCTCCCACTCTACAATACTGGTCTGATAAAAAAAACCAATTAAAATTTACAAAAAAAAAATCATGTTTCAAAACCAGTCAGCTTTGTCAATTCTCCTTTGTGGATTTCTCTAGGTCGGCTTCGGTGTTCTGCTGCACAAAGTTCTCATGGACAGCTACCTTTCAGAGAGCTATTTGGCTAGCAGTCTATACTTGTTGGTTTTCTTGCAGTTCTCCCTCTAACTGTTCAAAATGTCCAGTTTTATACTCTGAAACATCAGATTTGATTTGATGTCATAAAATCACTAAATTCAAATTCGATTGGATTTTGGTATGTAGGGCAAAATTTAAACTGATTCGCCAAATTTGAATTTGTTTTTGTTCCACGGCAACACAACTCCAGCTATTTGTTTCAACCAAGTATTACATTTTTAATTTGGTCAGCACACTCTGTGCTTTCAGTCAATCCTTGTTAACTTCCTCTCTCTCTTAAGGATACAGTACACCTCTACACCCTCATATGTATGTAGCTTCCAGCAAGCATAATGCATCACACTGCAGGTGCAGGTGATGATCTCATACTTGTAAGTGAAGTACCGTCAAGCCAAAAAGAAATGTTGCCTCTCATGTAAATGAGTCATGTGACATGTGTGATGCAAGATATCAACTGTATTAAATAACACTTCCCATTGACCATTTGCAGTGTGCAGCATGATGGATCATAGAGTTAAAAATCACACAACACCAGGTTATAGTCCAACAAGTTTAATTAGAAGCACACTAGCTTTCGGAGCGACTCTCCTTCATCAGGTGATAGGATCATAGAGTATACAGTATGGAAACAGACCCTTTGGTCTAACTTGTCCATGCTGACTAAGTTTCCCAAACTAAACTAGTCCCACTTGCCTGTGTTTGTCCCATATCCCTCTAAAACTTTCCTATTCTTGTACCTGTCCAAATGTTTTTGAAATGTAACTGGACCTGCATCTACCAATTCCTCCGACAGTTCATTTCACATATGAACCACCCTCTTTGTGAAAATGTTGCCCCGCAAGACCCTTTTAAATCTTTCTGCTCTCACCTTAAAAATATGCCCCCTAGTTTTGAATTCCCCCACACCAGGAAAAACACCTTTGCTATTCACCTTATCCTTCCCCCATATGATTTTATAAATCTCTGTAAGATCACTCCTCAATCTCCTATGCTCAAGTGAAGAAAGTCACAGCCTATTCAGCCTCTCCCTATAACTCAAACCTTCCAGTCCTGGTAATGCCCTGATAGATCTTTTCTGAACTCTCTCCAATTTAATAATATCCTTTCAATAGCAGGGCGACCAGAATTGTACACTGTACTCCAAAAGTGGCACCCCCAATGTTCTGTACAACTTCAATGTGACATCCCAACTCCTAAACTCAATGGTCTGGGCAATGGAGGCAAGCATGCTAAACCACCCCATCTACCAGTGACACAACTTTCAAAGAACAATATTGGGGTGATGTTTGAAAGTCTCACAAAAGTATAACCATTAGATATGGTTCTTATATTGACAATCATTTATTAAACAATCCAGACTGTGCTAAGAGTTACACTGAAAACCAAGTTAAAAATCACACAAAACTGGGTGTTGTGTGAGTTTTAACTTTGTCCACCCCAGTACAACACCTGCTTCTCCAAATCACTGAAAACCTATGTTTCTGACAAGTTCTATTGCTAATTCTAATGAATGCGTGAGAAAAAGCTTCAACTTCTGGTCTCCTTTTAGCGATGTAAGTTCTGTTCAACCAAGTAATTATTTAAATCCTTCTCTCAGTGAAGCTCAACTGAACTAATGCATGTATTTATTTTACTTAAGCAAAAATAACTATGGTATAAATATTAATGCATTGATAGAAGCTGCATTTTCTTCCAGCTTTACCAGGCTTATTTCTAAAATAACAAGTATAAATGTCAATGACGTGGGACACAAATAATTTTATTTTTTGAAAATATGTGGATTTTGTTCCAGTGTTTAAAAACAAAACAAGCTAAAAAAAAATCCAAACTACCACAAACAGTTTGAACACAGGTGGGACAAGGCATAGGAGACAAATCACTGTCAGGAGGCTGTTTGGTCATTTCAGTAAAATGTTGGAGTGATGTGCCTTTATTGTAACAGTGATTCTATTTTAATCACAATGGACAAAATTTCCCTGGCCACAGAAAACTCAGTAGGTGAAAGGAGGCTAAAGGGCTGAATCCATGAGACTAGGGAAATGATGTGGGCAGCCCTATGTTGAACAGTTCCAGCATTTTCTGTTTTTACTTCAGACTGCATCTGCAATAATCTGTTTTTACATGAGATATATGTCTTTACAACATTTATTGTGGGCTGAGTATTCCTGTTCTATCTTCCAATCCTAACAGGGGTTTGCAGTTAAATGCATCCTACCTGTATGATCAGAATCTGACACCTCAAACAGAATTCCTTAATTATTGTCTGCTCTCCCCTGACCATCCTACCCTACCAACCATCACCTTTACCTCCCAACACCAATTGCCCCAGTCTCCATGATTAGATGTCGCCATAACTGTCCCATCCCCTCCATGTCTGCTGCATCCTGATTTTATGCTTTTACACTGAACATGCAACCAGGCTGTCAATCTAGCTGTCTACATGCAGATTTTAGCAACAGAAAATAGTTACAAGACATCCTGCAGCTAAAATCTGCAGTATGGTCAGAAGATACTTACTGCTGGGCTACTTGTTCCTTAGTATACACCACTATATATACCCACATAACCCCTCAACCCCTTCCACTCACTCGCTCTCCCTCCAAACTGTGGAATGTGCTTCAGAGCTGACTTTGGGATGTAAGCAATCTTTTCATTTGAGTAATCATGAAGTTAATGAATTTTTAGATTAAACAAATATTGATATTCATTATTTAAGGACGGACTGTAATATCAATATAGCCGACAAGAGGGGAGGCCACACTGGATCTGGTGCTTGGTAATGAACCAGGCCAGGTGTTCGATTTAGTTGTAGGTGAGCACTTTGGAGAGTGTGATCATAATTCAGTTGCGTTTAGTTTAGCGATGGAAAGGGATAGATACATGCCACAGGTCAAGAGTTATCGATGGGGCAAGGGCAATTATAATGCAATTAGGCAAGAATTAGGATGCATAGAATGGGGTAGCAAAATGCAGAGGATGCAGACAATGGAAATGTGGAGCTGGTTTAAGGAATAGATATTGAGTGTCCTTGATAGTATGTCCCTGTCAGGCAGGGAGGAAGTGATAAGGTAAGGGAATCGTGATTTATGACAGAAATTGCATCTCTTGTTAAGCAGAAGAAGGAAGCTTATGTGTTGATGAGACAATATGGTACAGATGAGACGATGGAGAGTTACAGGTCAGCTAGGAAGGATTTAAAGAGAGAGTTAAGAAGAACAAAGACAGAAAACAAGCAGTCTTTAGCAAATAGAATAAAGGAGAATCCTAAAGCTTTCTATAGGTATGTGAGGAATAAAAGGATGACTAGAGTAGGAATAGGGCCAATCAAAGACAGAAGTGGGAAGTTGAGTGTGGACCCCGTGGAGATCACAGAGGTGCTAAATGAACATTTCTCATTGGTTTCACTCAGGGAAAGGAGAATATTGTAGAGGAGAAGAATGAGATACGAGATATTAGACTAGAAAGGATTGAAGTCAGTTATGAAGAGGTGTTATCAATTCTAGAAAAAGTGAAAGCAGACAAGTCCCCTGGACCAGATAGGATTTATCCGAGGATTCTCTGGGAAGCGAGGGAGGAGATAGCAGAGTCTTTGGCTTTGATATGTGAGTCATCATTATCTACAGGTTTAGTATCAGAGAACTGGAGAATTGCAAATGTTGTGCCCTTGTTCAAGAAGGGCGGTAGAGATGACCCAGGTAATTATAGACCAGTGAGCCTTACTTCTGTTGTAGGAAAGGTTTTGGAAAGGATTATAAGAGATAGGATTTATAATCATCTAGCAAGTGACAATTTGATTTCAGATAGTCAACATGGTTTCGTCAAGGGCAGATTGTGTCTCACAAACCTCATTGAGTTTTTTGAGAAGGTGACCAAGCATGTAGATGAGGGTAGGGCAGTTGACGTGATATACATGGACTTCAGTAAAGCCTTTGATAAGGTTCCACATGGTAGGCTGTTGGAGAAAATGCAGAGGCATGGGATTGAGGGTGATTTAGCAATTTGGATTAGAAACTGGTTTTCTGAAAGAAGGCAGCGAGTGGTGGTTAATGGAAAATATTCAGCCTGGAGTCCGGTTACTAGTGGTGTGACACAAGGATCTGTTTTGGGACCACTGCTGTTTGTCATTTTTATAAATGACTTAGACACATGCAGAGGTGGATTAGTAAATTTGCAGATGACACTAAAGTCGGTGGAGTAGTGGGCAGTGTGGAAGAATGTTACAGGTTGCAGGGGGACTTGGATAAACTGCAGAATTGGGCTGAGACGTGGCAAACAGAGGGTGGTATGTGTATGGAATAAGCTGCCAGAGGAAGTGATGTAGGCTGGTACAATTGCAACATTTAAGAGGCATTTGGATGGGTATAAGAATAGGAAGGGTTTGGAGGGATTATGGGCTGGATGCTGGCAGGTGGGACTAGATTGGGTTGGGACATCTGGTCAGCATGGATGGGTTGGACCAAAGGGTCTGTTTTCATGCTGTACATCTCTATGACTATGATTCTATAAATGGAGTTCGATGTAGCTAAATATGAGGTGATTCAATCACTTTGGGAAGAATAACAGGCAGGCAGAGTACTGGATCAATGGGAAGATTCTTGGTAGTGTTGATGTGCAGAGGGATCCCTGAAAGTTGCCACCCAGATTGATAGTTCTGCTAAGAAGGCATACGGTGTGTTAGGTTTCATTGGTAGAGGGATTGAGTTCCGGAGCCGCAATATCATGCTGCAACTATACAAAACGCTAATGTGGCTGCACTTGGACTACTGTGTACAGTTCTGGTCACCATATTTCAGGAAGGATGTGGAAGCACTGGAAAAGGTGCAGAGGAGATTTACCAGGATGTTACCTGGTTTGGAGGGAAGGTCTTATGAGGAAAGGCTGAGAGCCTTGTCATTGGAAAGAAGAAGGCTAAGAGGGGATTTGATAAGAGACATACAAGACGATCAGAGGAATAGATAGGATAGACAGTGAAAGTCTTCTTCCTAGGATAATGAAGTCAGCTTGTACGAGGGGGCATAACTACAAATTGAGGGGTTTAAGACAGATGTCAGAGACAGGTTCTTTACTCAGAGAGTGGTAAGGGCGTGGAATGCCCTACCTGCCAATATTGTTAACTCAGCCACATTAGGGAGAATTAAACAATCCTTGGATAAGCACATGGATGACGATGGGATAGTGTAGGGGGATGAGCTGAGAACAGTTCACAGGTCGGCGTAACATTGAGGGCTGAAGGGCCTGTTCTGCACTTTATTGTTCTATGTTCTATATTCTATAAATACACAAAAGTATTCTAGCATACTTAGAGATTTTGACCTATGTTTCTGTTTCTCATTCTTATGCTTCAATCTCTCCCAAAGTTTCACCCCTCCTTCTATGTTTCCCAGATCCAAAAGCTCTCTTCTCCAGCCTTTAGCCTATGCAAACCTCTCTAGTTACCCTACCACCGGTAACCTTACTTCCAACCATCTAGCCCCCATGTTTTGGTATCCCGGCACAAATACTTACATTACTTCCACCTCCCTCGTTTTTTTATAAGCCTCACTGAAATGTATTCATTTTGACCAAACTTTTGGTCACCTCTTCTATGAATCTCTCCATGGCTTGCCATTTATTTTGCCTCATGTCTCTGAGATGTAACTTACGTTATTTTCCAACATCAGAGTGGTAAGGCACAGCATGTTGGTGAAGATAACAATGGTTATGATTAGGACCCACATCTGTTTTACGATTTTCATCAAGTTGCTAGTTTTGTTCAGAAATCTGAATTGTTGAGCGTATTGATATTGAATTGCTTACAGTGGAGGAGACCTTCCTCATTCACTAGGCAGCCTGCTGGCAATGTCCACTTCAGGTTCTATACCAAATTGAAACCAATCCTCTCTTTCGATTCTTCAAATATTAAAGAATCAAATCTTACCGATCAATCATGGACTAATAAGTATCAAGTGAGTGTTCATGATAAATCCACTCCGTATCAACTTAATCATGGATCACCATATAATTGTCGAGAATTGCATTATCATTTTAAAATCTCTATTAACTAAGAAATTTTCTTTTTCTGTGAACACAAAATACAAACTGGCTTTAAAAATGTCTGTTATTAAGAATATTAAACAATTTACTTGTCTCATGTAAACTATAAAATGTAGATGAGTATTTACACATCAGAAATCTACTGAGGCTTTCACATTACAATATGATCCAATAGAAATAGACTTTTTTTCAATTTCAAGCTCACCTTTGCAGTTTTAATTTCTTTTACTACAACCCGTGTGTTGTTGTCTTTAGCTTTAACTAAGAAAGCTTTTCCAAATGCTCCTTGTCCAAGGAGTTTGATGACTTCATATTTATCCATTGTGGCAGTTAATCCTCAAGAACACTGAAATAGAAAAATACATTTTTCTAATTGTAAACGGACTTATAAAACATGTTTTTCTTGCAGACTTTGCATTGTTATAATTGACACAAGTTTGTGGTGTGACTTGGATAACAACTTGCATGCACTTTTTTGGGAGGCAGACTCACATCACTTCAGGTTGCTCCAGGCCACAATAAAACCCGATATGTTACAGTCAGAATTTTATGAAACTCCTCGGTCAACCGGATAATAGCTATTAAATTTTTAACATAATTTTTACAATTTGTTTTTAGAAATAGCCCAGAAAGACGAACATCCAATTTTTGCCATCAATCAAATGTATAATGCTGACTTAAGCTGACCAGTGATTAAAACTCTGTAGATTGCACAAAGCTCAGTTTTGGCATAACTGGGAGGAGAGATGGTGAAATTTGGTTTGGACAGACAACAGGTGCTGACAAATCAGCAGCTCTTTTTGTATTCTAACCAATATTATTTTCCACTAAAAAAAACAATAAAACTGCGGATGCTGTAAATCAGGAACAAAAACAGAAGTTGCTGGAAAAGCTCAGCAGATTTGGCAATTTTCTATTGACTTGAACTATAAACTAGACCAGGTATAATGTGGACTTCACCAGTTTCCTCATTTCCCCTGCCCCCCCCACCTTACCCCAGTTCCACCCTTCCAGCTCAGCACCATCCTCATGACCTGTTCCACCTGTAAATCTCCCTTCCCACCTATCCGCTCCACCCTTCCTTCTGACCTACCACTTCCATCCCCACCCCTATTACCTATTGTACTCTTTGCTACCTCCCCCACCCTTCTCTCTGACCTATCACCTCTATCCCCACCCCCATTCACCTAATGTTTTCTTTGCTACCTTCTCCCCACCCCCACTACCCCCATTTATTTCTCCACCCTTCAGGCTCTCTGCCTGTATTCCTGATGAAGGGCTTTTGCCCGAAACGTCAATTTTCCTGCTCCTCGGATGCTGCCTGACCTGCTGTGCTTTTCCAGCACTACTCTGATCTAAACTCTGGTTTCCAGCATCTGGAGTCCTCACTTTTGCTCAGGCACCCACCTCCTATTACCATTGTAAATGGATACCCACCCTTGTAGAGGCAACATTATTCACAGGACAAAATGTTAGCCTAAGAGTAACTACTGTCAATTCTCATAAAAATTCATCTACTCATTAACATCCTTTAAGGCAAGGGAACCAAAGGCTATCTACCTCCTATTTTTACTAATCTACCTATATTTAATGAATCTGCATCCACTGCCATCTGAGGCACAACCCACAAGTTGCAGTATAAGTTGCACAACCCTGAAAGAAAAGTGGATCACCTCATTTTTGTCCTAAAGAGCAATCCTTAATGTCCCCTAGTTCTAGACTCATGAAAAGAGGAAATAGCGTTCCACATCTCCCTTGTGAGGCTATTCAGGAACTTAAACTTCAATCAAAACACCCTTTATTCTTCTAAACTTCAATAGGAGCAAACCCATCCTGTCCAATCTTTCACCATAACATTCTAGATATCAATCCAGTAAACCTCCTCTGAACCATCTCCAATGCATTGACATCCTTCCTTAAATAAGAGTCTGGATTAGAATGGTGCTGGAAAAGCACAGCAGTTCAGACAGCATCCGAGGAGCAGTAAAATCGGCATTTCAGGCAAAAGCCCTTCATCAGGAATAAAACTGCTCACAGTAATTTGGTTTCACATTGTCCTGTATGATAGAAGCATAATATTTTTACCTTTATGTTTGATTCTTCTTGCAATAAAGGATAGTATACCATTTGGCTTCCTAATAATTTGCTGTTTTCACAAACTAACTGCTTACAACAAATGAACTAGAACAAATAGATCCCTATGAATCTCAGAATTCTGCAGACATTTAAATAATACTGTTTTTTTCATTCTACCCGCCAAAGTGAACAACTCGCATTTTCCTACTCACATTAAACTCAACTTGCCCATTTTTGCCAACTTGCTTAACCTATCTATATTGGTCTGCATCCTTGTTACACCATCTTCATAACTTGCTTTCATATCTATTCATCATCTGCAAATTTAGCCATCATGCCTGCATTCCGACTCATCTAAATTATTGATATAAATTGTAAAAGTTGAGGGCTCAGCATAGACTCTTGAGGTATTCCACTAGTCATGGCCTGCCACTCTGAAAAAGACCAATTTATGCATACTCTGTTTATGCCAGCCAGCCAAACTTCCATCCATGATAGCATGTTACCCTCTACACCACGAGCTCCTACTATGCACCATAATCTCTTATTGTTAAATGCCTTCTGGAAATCCAAATACAGTACATCAATGAGCTCCACTTTACCCACTATGCAGGTTGCTTCTTCAAGAAATTCCAATAAATTGCTTAAATATAATTTCCCTATTACAAAACTATGCTGTCTCTTCCCAAAAACTTGAGCTGTTTCATGTGTCCAGATACAACCTCCTCAGTTATTGATTCCAACGCTAAGCCAATGATATACATCATGTTAAATGGCCTATAGAGTCCTTTCTTCTACAGGTTGTACATGTGCTACTTTCCAGTCTGAAAGAACTTTTCCAAAATCCAACAAATTTTGGAAAATTATCACCAATGTGTCTACTACCTCATTAATAATCTCTTTTATGACTGTAGGACATAGTCCATCAGGACCCTGAGACTGAACAAGCTGCAGTTCCATCAGTTTGCTCAGTAAGTTACGAGTTTTCCTTTTAATTATTATTTCACTGGCCTATTTCAACTGTTCCACTGTTAGCTTTCCAAAAAATACTCTTAATTTTCCAGTAATTTTCATGCAGCGAATGCATTTCCACTTTAGATTTTCAATCCAGAAATTAAGCATCTAACAAAGCAAATACCCCTTTAATACCTGAAAACAGCTAATGATTGCCAATCAATGCAGCATCTAAATTCTTTAGGTCATGAGTTTCTGTTTCAGATTTTAAGTATATTTTAACATATTTTTATGAGTTCCTATTTCAGATTTTAAGTATATTTTAAAATATTTTTCTTGCCTGCCTATGTTGCTGTCTTAAACCATCTCCCACTCTACTCTCTTTGTGCCTCTCTTCAGTTTCCTCATTGAATTCGACCATTCTGACTCTCCTCAATCTTTCTTCAGTTTATTTCTCGATCTCTTAATCTCATTGATAAAGGTCCCAAATGCCCAGTTGCCCTGTCTGTATCCCTTTCAGCTCACACTCACACACTTTGTTAGCAAAAATGTTTAATATCTGAACATACATGAAAAAGTCTAACAGGCGATTTTTTAGATGCCATCCTCCAGAAAAATCTCGATCAGGTCACTGACCGAGAAAATTTACTAGAGATGAAGTGTGAAATACTTATCTGGGAAGAAAACATGGACACAGAAGTATCAAGTAACTACTGATATAAAAAGCAAATTTGATTTAATTAATATTTAGCATACTTCCAAAACTATCTGCCAGCTATTCTGTAAATTAACATGATGAAAATGTTATCTACAAGTATAATTGTTTTGATTTGTGAAAATACAATCCCAATGTATTTAATGTTAGGTTCAACTTGTACTTAATGAAATCTGGCATTGTGAAGTTTATTCGGGTGGAAAGTTACAGTGGTTAGCACTGCTGCCTCACAGCACCAGAGACCCGGGTTCAGTTCCCGCCTCAGGCGACTGACTGTGTGGAGTTTGCACATTCTCCCTGTGTCTGCATGGGTTTCCTCCCACAGTCCAAAAATATGCAGGTTAGGTGAATTGGCCATGCTAAATTGCCCGTAGTGTTAGGTGAAGGGTTAAATGTAGGGGAATGGGTCTGGGTGGGTTGCACTTCGGTGGGTCGGTGTGGACTTGTTGGGCCGAAGGACCTGTTTCCACACTGTAAGTAATCTAATTATCTTCAGCAGTTGAGCAGTCATATGGTTTTAACAATACTTTGTATGTTCCTCATGATTCGCATTCATTTTCTCGAAAGCGTTCATATTTTCTTAGGAAGATTAATTAATTGCGATTACATTGTAAAGTCCTTTTAATAACTTGTTTCTTGATTTCACAAAACAAAAATTAGCATAATTGCCTTCCGAACACAGATCATCCTATTCAACACAACAGCACAGCAAAATCTAATTTTCCGATCAAAGATCAATGGTAAGCTCAATCAATGATTTGTAATGTCATGAATTCAATTCCTAGTTTGCACTGAGTTATCTGAACTTGGTTTGGATCGCAATCTGTTTGGGATTAAAAAAGCTTCTGGAAAGTAGTGATATCCCATAAGGATCTTTGTTCAGGCTTAATTGCTCACAACTGAGCATAGCACAGTGGCTAATGCTACTGCCTTATAATACCAGTGGACCTAGGTTCGATTCCAGCCTTGGGCAACTGTGTGTGTGGAGCGTGCACATTTTCCCCATGTCTGTGTGAGTTTTGTCCAGGTGCTCTGGTTTCCTCCCAGTCTAAAGATGTGTATGTCAGGTGAATTGGCCATGCTAAATTGCTTGCCCGTAGTGTTCAGGAATGTGTAGGTTAGGGGCATTACACAGGGGAAATGTAGATCAATAGGGTAGGGGAATGGGTCTGGGTGGGGTACTCTTCAGGGGGTCGGTGTGGACTTATTGGGCCAAATGGCCTGTTTCCATATGTGGGGATTCTATGATTTCTATGAATATTCCCTAATAGTTTAGGTAACATAGAAAACCATACATTCAAGTTTGCCAGTAATATAGGCACGGATGGCATTGTAGGTAATTTAGAATTTACAAAGAACCGAAATAGGATAGATTCAAGTATTTTTTAAATGGTGAAAAGCCAAGAAGCTGGCAATCCAAAAAATATTTAAGGATCCATAGAACATAAAAAAGGAGCATGAATTGTCTATTTGGCCCTTCAAGCCTGCTCTGTCATTCAATATGATCATCGTTGAACTATATGTAAACCTTTCTTGAAATCAGTCAATGTTTTGATCTCAATTGCTCTCTGTGGCAGAGAATTCCACAGGCTCACTACTTTCTGGGTGAAGAAATTTCTCCTCATCTCAGTCCTAAATGGCCTACCCTATTGATCTCTGGACTCTGCTGTTATCAGAAATAACATGTAGACAGGATCACTTTAATGCAGTACTTAGGTATAAGAAGTAAATTGAAAAGGATAATGGAAAAGCTAGTCTATAAGAGGAAGGAAGTTTTGCTTCAGAAAATCTTTCACTTACATATGATTTTCAACCAATGATGTACCTGAGAAGGGTAGTTATTGTTATAATGTGGGAAAACAATAATCAATTTGGATAAAATAAGCTTCAACAAGCTGCAATGTGACAATGACCAAATATTCCTTCAGTGTCACTGTATCAGAAATCCAGAAACTCCCTCCCTAACAGCATTGCAGGTGAACCTACATCACAACGAGATTACAACAGTTCAAGATGGCAGCTCACTACCACTTTCTCAAAAGCAGCTTGGGACGGGCAATAAATGTTGGTCCCACCAGAAAAGCCCCCATTCCTGAAAGAATTAAAAATTTGGATTTTGTTGTGTTGATTGAAGGATAAATAATTGCCAGAATAGCAAGAATAACTACAAAATAAAACAAAGCATTGCAAGCATTGGAGATCTGAAACAAAAACAGAAGTTGCTGGAGGAATTTAGCAGATCTGGCAGCGTCCATGAGGAGAAAGCAGTGTTAATATTTCAAATTCAATGACACCCTGCTTAACTTTGAAAGAGTGCAATGGAATTGCTTACATCCATTTGGAAGGACAGTTAGAAGCATCAGCTTACCACCTCATCTGAAATGCAGAATCACCAAAAGTACACCTCTTTTTAAGAACTGCACTTAAATGTTAGCCTTTATTCTTGAGCTTAGGTCCTAGCATGAACCCAAAACCTTGTGACTCATAACCAAGAGCACTATCAACTGAACCACAACCAGCAGTTGACAAGTTGCACAAAACCCTGCTTCGACCACTTTACATAGTTCTGGCTCCACATTTTAGAAATTATATACTGGCTCTGAAAGGATTGCAGTGCAGCTTTGGTAGAGTGTAATCAAGACTCAAGGGTTGAATTACAAGGAACAATTACACAAACAAGGCTCATACTGCCTGGAGTAGAGTACATAAAGATGATTTGGTTGCGATTATTATGACTTATCAAAGGAACTGATGGGTTGTATAAATCAAAACTTTATCCTCTGGTAGGGGCATGATCTTAAAGTCAAAGCCAGGCCAATCAGGATAGAAGCTTGGAAATGCTTCTTCATACAAAGGGTAGTGGAAACATGTAATTCTCCTAGGAAAAGTGATTAATGCTTTTCTTTTAAATTATTCATTCATGGCATGTGGGCTAGTAAGGCCAACATTTATTCTCCATCCCTATTGCTCTGTAGAAGATGGTTTAGGGGTTGAACTGCCAGGTATGGATTCTTACAGTGCTATAGGAGTGGATTACAAGGACTTTGACAGGTAACAATGAAGGAGTGGTTCTCTACTTTCAGATCAGGATGATGACTGGCTTGAAGGGAAACATGCAAATGGTGGTATTGGCATTCATCTGTCGACCTTGTCTTCTTGGATGGTAGAGGTCATGGGCTTGGAAGGCTAAGATGCCTTGGTGAGTAACTACAGTGCATCGTTTAGATGGAACACACTGCTGGCATTGTGTGGTGGTGGTAAAGGGAGTAAATGTTGAAAGTGGTGAATGGAATACCAATCAAATGGGCTGCTGCTTTGTGCTAGATGGTTTTGGACTTCTAAGGTGTTATTGGAAATGTATCCGTCCAAAAAGTGGAAAATATTCCATCACACACCTAACATCTGCCTTGTAAAAGGTGGACAGGCACTGGCGAAACAGAAAGTGAGTTACTTGTAGGAAATTCCTGGATTCTGACATTGTATCCACAGTATTTACATGAATGTAGATCATCAGGGGTAGGAGCAGAAATAAGCCATTCAATCCATTGAGTCTACTTCACCATTCAATGAGATCAGTCTGATAATCCTCAACTGCATTTTCCTGCCTTTGTTCTATTACCCTCCATCCCATTGCTGATTACAAACGGTCTCTCTCAGCCTTAAATATTCTTAACAATCCAGCTTTGACAGCTTTCTGAGGTAAAGTATTCCAAGATACACTAGCCTCACAGAAGAAAGTCCTCCTCATCTCTGTCTTAAATGAGTGACTCCTTACTCTGAGATTATGCCCTTTTGTCCTGGTCTTTTCTTCAAAGACAGAAAACCTCTCTGCATCAACCCTGTCAAGTCCCCTAAGAACCTCCCAGGTTTCAATAAACTCTCTCTCATTCTTCTAAACTTCAATGAGTGCAGGACTCAATCTATACAACTGCTCCTTATAAGATAATCCCTCACTACCCAGGATCAATATAGTAATTTTTTTCTGATCTACATCCAATGCCAATATGTTTTTCATTAGATAAGGGGACCAAACCCTTCACAGCATTCTAAGTGTTTTCGAAAGAGTTTATAATATGTTTATAATTTATTCTCTTTCAAATAAACCCCACCAACAATTTATTTCCCTCCTTATTTTAGAATAAGATATTTGCCAGCTTCTGGTATTAATAAATATGCAGCCAAGGAAGATGAACTGATTTAGACAACAAATCAGCCATTTTCACACTGTGTGATGGAAAGGATTTGATATGCAGAATGGTTCACTCCTGTTCCAGTTCCTATAACTTTATTCGAAGACTCTCATTTTCTGTTGGTTACAACCTTAAATCAATGCTTTCTAATTACAATGATCTGGTTTTTTTTGATCAAAGGATTTTGTGTTTTTATACAATTCTATCGGACCTCTCCAAACAAATAATTGTGCTAAAGGCAAACATCACAGTCTTGCTCCTAATATTTAACAATTTAAATCCTAAATTATCTTTGGTAAAGCTTATAATATAGCTTGCAGACTGAATATATGCACTATAACCGAGTAAAGATATTCCATGACTTTTTTATTAGCAGAAAAACTAATGAAATCTCATGTTCCAATCAGCTACAAGAACAGACACTAATACACAGTCACATTCAATGGCTCCAATCTATTTAGGGACACCCTGTTTTATGATCACAGCTGATGTTATTGCTGGCCAACTCACATCCCAGATTGAAACCTGCATGAAAATTCATGTTTGGTTTTGTTTTGGTTTTAACTAAGTTGTCATTTGATGAAACACAAACACTCAATATTACAGATTTTGCTTTAACAATAAAACAAAAGTTTATTAACAAATAAAATGATGATAAGTTTGAATAAAAAACAACACAAATTCAATGATATTTAAATATACTTTAGAAGTATAATCCCATTAATAACCAAATACTCCTCTATAAATTGAAAATAAAAACAAGAGCTTTTGTATAGTAGCCAAACACATAGCTGGTACAGCATTGAAAATCGCATTTTGGATAGTACCTAAAAGTACTAGTCTTTCAGTACTCACACCAAGGTCCCTGTCTCTGACACATCTGTAAATTTAAGTTTCAACTTTTAGACTGAAACTGCAGGTTGACTCTTCCTGGAGCTAAACATGCACCCGAGTTTTTTTTTTAAGATTCCTTACAGTGTGGAAACAGGCCCTTCGGTCCAATCAGACCCTCCGAAGAGTAACCCACCCAGACCCATTTCCCTCTGACTAATGCACCTAACACTATGGGCAATTTACCATGGCCAATTCACCTCACCTGCACATCTTTGGACTGTGGGAGGAAACCAGAGCAAACCCACGCAGACACAGGGAGAATGTGCAAACTTCACATCGACGGTCACCCAAGGCTGGAATCAAACCTGGGACCCTGGTGCTGTGAGGCAGCAGTGCTAACCACTGAGCCACTGCGTCCTTAAAGTGAGTTTAAGTGAAGAATCTTCAAGTAACTCCTTCATGGTTTAATTTAGTCTGGAGCAAGCACTAATTCTTTGCTCTAAGGTAATTCAATTTCTTTCCATTCTCAGAAGCACTGGTTTACTCAGCCATCTTCAGTTAAGCACTTCACAGGTCTGCTCAAATCTCAAAATAAACTAAAAATACAAGTATCTGAGCTATAGGCATTTCCTTTAATCCTTAACAAATCCCCTCCTGACCTTCTAAACTAGAATTTGTTTATCTTGTTTGGTTGTAACACTCAACCAATATACACTAAAAAATCATTAATTCTAAACTTAAGCCACAAAAGCTACTTTCAAAAAATCACCATGGCTACAAAAATACTTACAAGTTATTTATCAATTTCAGACACATAGAAAACCCACATGTTACATACTCAAAGACCAAAATCCAAATGTTTGTGACAACACTTTCAAAGTGAGGAGAAAATGAGCAGAACTATCAGGAAAAGATGATTTCAAATGAAAGATTCAAACAAGCACAGTAATAGGAATTAAACTAAAACTGAAGACTCACATACAGATTAGAAAAGAGTCATTTGTTCAAAGCACAATGACATGACGTTCAGTCCAATCTGCAACATCTCAGATACTGAAGCAATCGGTGTTTATATGCAAAAAGATCTGGACAACATTGAGCTGATAAGTATACTGTGAATGTTAATTATCACACAGCCAGGTAATGAGTGGCTTCAAAAATAACCAAACCTCCCGTTCCTTGACAGTCAACAGCATTGCCATCATGAAACCCAGCATCAACATCCTGGGGATTACCATTGACCAGAAATATAACTGGGCTAGACATATAAATTCTGCAGTTACTGGACAAGTTTAATGGTCAGGGATTCTGGAATGTGTAATTGCCAGTCTATGACCAGTCCACCAACTACAAGGGACGTCAGGAGTATGCTGTGTGGATTGGATACTTGCCTGAATCATTCCAGCTCTACCATCATTTAAGAGGATTTGATGTGGAGGTGCTGGTGTTGGACTGGGGCAGACAAAGTTAAAAATTACACAACACCAGGTTATAGTCCAACAGGTTTATTTGGAAGTGCTAGCTTTTGGAGTGCTGCTCCTTCATCAGGTAGAAGTGCAGCATGATCATAAGACACAGAATTTATAGGAAAAGATCAGTATCATGCAACAGAAACGATATATTGAACA
This sequence comes from Chiloscyllium plagiosum, assembly GCF_037043375.1. Taxonomy (NCBI): domain Eukaryota; kingdom Metazoa; phylum Chordata; class Chondrichthyes; order Orectolobiformes; family Hemiscylliidae; genus Chiloscyllium; species Chiloscyllium plagiosum. The sequence continues at coordinate 103,684,356 of NW_028270144.1, read as the reverse complement.
AACTAGATTGCTGTTAAGTCTTTCACCTTTTAGAATGGGTTGCAGGTTTTGGTTCCTGCAACCGAGACCTGCAAACCATTCTGAAAGATAAAAACTTAACAGCAATCTACGTTTGTGCAATATACTGTATTGTTTTGGTTGCATGACACTGTGATCTTTTCCTATAAATTCTGTGTCATATGATCCTACTGCACAGCTACCTGATGAAGGAACAGCGCTTCGAAAGCTAGTGCTTCCAAATAAATCTGTGGGACTATAACCTGGTGTTGTGTGATTTTTAACTTAAGAGGATTTGGCACGAACCAAGACAAAGCAGTCGGGGAGGAGACAACCTAGGGGTATTATCACTGGACTGTTAATCCAGAGTCCCAGGCAATGTTCTGGGCACCCAGGTTTGAATCCTGCCATAGCAGATGGTGGAATTTGAATTCTACAAAATCTGAGGTTAAGTGTCCAATAATGAACATAAAACCATTGTCAATTTTCAGAAAAAGCCAACTGGTTCACTAATGCCCTTTAGGGAAGGAAACTGCCATCCTTGACTGGTCTGACCTACGTGACTCAAGGCCCACAGCAATGTGGTTGGCTCTTAACTGCCCTCTGGGCAATTAGAGATGTGCAATATAGGCTGACCGAGCCAGTGATGCTCTCTTGCTGTGAATGAACAAAACAAAATAGATTTGATCAGCACTCCATTCAACACCTTCACTACTCACTTCCTCTTGCGCTGACCCACATTGATCCAAACAAACTTGTAACCTCTAGTATTAAGAAGGACAAGGGCAACAAATGCATGGGAACCTCACCACTTGCCAATTCTCCTCCAAGTCAAATATCATCCTGGCTTGGAAATAAATGGGTTCCCTCACTGCGGTTGGGACAAAATCCTGGGACTCACTCCTTTAACAGCATTGTGGCAAATCATACAGATGGTCCACCACCAATTTCACATGGGTAATTGGGAATGAATAATAAATGTTGACAATAACGCTCACATCCAGTGAAAAATAAATGATTAACCATGTTTGGGGGGTGGTGGGAGTCGGGGAGAGAGGGACAGAAGTGTGTAAAAAAATCAATTTAACCCATAACAATTCACACTCAAGGATTGTCGCTCTTCAACCCAACAATTATCTTTGAAATGGGAGTTCAAAATCAAGATGAACTTGAAGACGAACCTTCTTCTCGATCCTGTCTTAATATTTACAATATGTAGTTCTTCCCAGAACAGATCTGCAGGATCTCTGCAACTCCACCAACAAACTGAGAGGCTTTGTACTTAAAAGAAAGCGATAGAATTAATTCCTCTAGCGTGTACGTTTGCTACTGTTTGCTACCTCATTGTGACAATTCCAACCTTTCTTTTCAAATCAACTGCTTTTCAGGGACAAATAACAACTCGCACCAAACATTCGCCTCTCCCAGACCGTTGCCATGACGACGGGGAGAAACAAACTTCACCGACAACAGCTGAGACCAACCTAAGACTTTTACGGTGTTTTCAAAAGAAAAGTTTTCAAAATACTTACAAACGTCAGGCAAGGCAAAGGTTCGATTGTTTTTGTTTTGGTGGTGAATATTGTATAGGATCCTCTCTGTGTGAGCCTGGGCCCCTGGACTCACCTGCAGAGTGCGACCAAGCCAAGGCCCACTGCTCAACGCAGCAGGACTACAGTATCCAACATGCAGTGCAACCTAAGCCCTGCTGTCATGCAACCACTCAGTCACCCTGATTGGCCAGTCTAGAGAGTCCAGACTGTCCCTTGACAGACAGTAAAAAAAAATCAAACACTCCTTCTGTGTATAATAACCACTGAGTGTGTCCTTCCTCTCTGCTCTGTACACCAGATTCCCTGCTTACATTGCAGTCCCCTCACCACTGAGATGGCAAGAGAACCAAATGTACATTTGTGTTTTCAGGAATCTCTCCCTTCAGCCCACAAACTGCCAATCCCATTTTCAGCATCCCCATTCTCAGCTTCCATGTATTGTTCCAATGAAGCTCAATGGAGCAAAAGCACATTATCTTTAGATTATGCACTTTACAACCTTACGAGTAGATAAATAAGGAGTGGGAGTATATCTCTCAGCCCCTTGAGCCTGCTCCACCATTCAATAAGGTCATGGCTGATCTGACTACATCTATCCCTGATCACCTTTCGCCCCCTTGCTTATCAGAAATCCATTTACCTTCCAGCTAAAAATATTCAAGACGCTGCTTCCACCATTTTTTAAAGAATGGTTCTCAACCCTTTGCTAGATAAAAAGTCTCCTCATCTTTGTCTTAAATGGGTTTAATTTTCAACAGTGAACCCCGGTTCCAATTTCTCCCATGGGAGGAAACAACCTTTCCACATCCACCCTGTCATCCAAAATAAACATTGAGTTCAACAGTTTGAGGTTGTCATGTCTGTCCCCTCTTCATTAACAATCTAGATGAAGGAAATTTTCTGCTTCAGCATGTGGATGTACCTACAAGAGAAGGTGCAAAACTTGACCTACTCTTGGGAAATAAGGCAGGGCAGGTGACTGAGGTGTCAGTGGGGGAGACTTTGGGGCCGGCGACCATAATTCTATTAGATTTAAAATAGTGATGGAAAAGGATAGACCAGATCTAAAAGTTGATGTTCTAAATTGGAGAAAGGCCAATCTGATGGTATTAGGCAAGAACTTTCGAAAGCTGATTGGGGGTAGATGTTCACAGGTAAAGGAATGGCAGGAAAATGGGAAGCCTTCAGAAATGAGATAACGAAGATCCAGAGAAAGTATATCCCTGTCAGGGTGAAAGGGAAGGCTGGTAGATATAGGGGATGCTGGATGACTAAAGAAATTGAGGGTTTGGTTAAGAAAAAGAAGGAAGCATATGCAAGGTATAGACAGGATAGATTGAGTGAATCTTTAGAAGAGTATAAAGGAAGTAGGAGTATACTTAAGAGGGAAATCTGGAGGGCAAAAAGGGGACATGAGGTAGCTTTGGCAAATAGAATTAAGGAGAATCCAAAGAGTTTTTACTAATACATTAAGTACAAAAGGGTAACTAGGGAGAGACTAAGGCCCCTCAAAGATCAGCAAGGCGGTCTTCGTTTGAAGCCGCAGAAAATGGGGGAGATACTAAATGAGTATTTTGCATCAGTATTTACTATGGAAAAGGATATGGAAGATATAGACTGTAGGGAAATAGATGGTGACATCTTGCAAAATGTCCAGATTACAGAGGAGGAAGTGCTGAATGTCTTGAAACGGATAAAGGTGGATAAATCCCCAGGACCTGATCAAGTGTACCCAAGAGCTCTGTGGGAAGCTAGAGAAGTGATTGCTGGGCCGCTTGCTGAGATATTTGTATCATCGATAGTCACAGGTGAGGTGCCGGAAGACTGGAGGTTTGCAAACGTGGTGCCACTGTTTAAGAAGGGTAGTAAGAACAAGCCAAGGAACTATAAACCAGTGAGTCTGACCTCGGTGGTGGGCAAGTTGTTGGGGGGAATCCTGAGGGACAGGATGTACATGTATTTGGAAAGGCAAGGACTGATTAGGGATAGTCAACGTGGCTTTGTGCATGGGAAATCATGTCTCACAAACTTGATTGAGCTTTTTGAAGAAGTAACAAAGAGGATTGATGAGGGCAGAGTGGTAGATGTGATTTAATGGACTTCAGTAAGGCGTTTGACAAGGTTCCCCATGGGAGACTGATTATCAAGGTTAGGTCTCACGGAATATAGGGAGAACTAGCCATTTGGATACAGAACTGGCTCAAAGGTAGTGGTGGAGGGTTGTTTTTCAGACTGGAGGCCTGTGACCAGTGGAGTGCCACAAAGATCGGTGCTGGGTTCCCTACTTTTTGTCATTTATATAAATGATTTGGATGCGAGCATAAGAGGTATAGTTAGTAAGTTTGCAGATGACACCAAAATTGGAGGTATACTGGACAGTGAAGAGGGTTACCTCAGATTACATCAGGATCTTGACCAGACGGGCCAATGGGCTGAGAAGTGGCAGATGGAGTTCAATTCAGATAAATGCGAGGTGTTGCATTTTGGGAAAGCAAATCTTAGCAGGACTTATACACTTAATGGTAAGGTCCTAGGGAGTGTTACTAAACAAAGAGACCTTGGAGTGCAGGTTCATAGCTCGTTGAAAGTGGAGTCGCAGGTAGATAGGATAGTGAAGAAGGTGTTTAGTATGCTTTCTTTTATTGGTCAGAGTATTGAGTACAGGATTTGGGAGGTCATGTTGCGGCTGTACAGGGCATTGGTTAGGCCACTGTTGGAATATTTCACGCAATTCTGGTCTCCTTCCTATCGGAAAGATATTGTGAAACTTGAAAGGGTTCAGAAAAGATTTACAAGGATATTGCCAGGGTTGGAGGATTTAAGCTATAGGGAGAGGCTGAACAGGCTGGGGCTGTTTTCCCTGGAGCATCGGAGGCTGAGGGGTGATCTTATAGAGGTTTAGAAAATTATGAGGGGCGTGGATAGGGTAAATAAGAAAAGTCTTTTCCCTTGGTTCAGGGAGTCCAGAACTAGAGGGCATAGGTTTAGGGTGAGAGGGGATAGATATATAAGAGACCTGAGGGGCAACTTTTTCATGCAGAGGGTGGTACATGTATGGAATGAGCTGCCAGAGGAAGTGACGGAGGCTGGTATAATTGCAACATTTAAGAGGCATTTGGATGGGTATATGAATAGAAAGGTTTGGAAGGATATGGTCCGGGAGCTGGCAGGTGGGACTAGATTGGGTTGGGTTATTTGGTCGGCATGGATGTGTTGTGCCGAAGGGTCTGTTTCCATGCTGTACATCTCTATGACTCTATAACTGAGGGCATTGTTGTTAAGTATTCAGATGATACAAAGATAGTACAAGTTCAGGCAGTGTTGATGAAGCAGGGAGGCTGCAGAAGGACTGAGACAGGCGAGAAGAGTAGGCCAAGAGGTGGCAGATGCAATACAATGTGGCTAAGTGTGAAGTTAAATGTAGATGTAGATTATTTTTGAATGGGAAAAAGCTTCAGAAAGCTGAAGCACAAAGTGGTTAAGAGAAGTCCTAGTTCAGGATTCGCTTAAGGTTTACAAGCAGGTTCAGTTGCAGGTGAGAGAGACAAATGCAATGTTAGCATTCATTTCAAGAGGGCTAGAATACAGGAGCTGAGATGGAATGCTGAGGCTATATAAGTCAGTCCATATTTGGAAGATTGTGAGCAGCTTTAGGCACAGTATCTGACTGAAGGATGTGGTGGTATTGGAGGAGGTCCAGAAGAGGTTCACAAGAATGATTTTAGGGAAGAAGGGCTTGTCACATGAGGAGTGGTTGAGGACTCTGGGTCTGCACTCAGTGGGAGTTTAGTAAATGAAGGGGAAATCTGATTGAAACTTAGAGAATACTAATAGGCCTGAATAGAGTGGATGTAGTGATGTTTCAACTAGTAGGAGTGACTAAGACTCAAGGGCACAGCCTCAGAGTGAAGGGATCACCCTTTAGAATGGAGTTGAGGAGGAATTTCTTCAGCCAGGGGATGGTTAATCTATGGAACTCATTGCTACTGAAGGCTGTACAGGCCATTGTGTGTATTTAAGACAGAAAAAAGATAGGTTCGTGATTAATAAGGGAATAAAGGGTTAATGGGATAAGGCAGGAGAATGGGGTTGAGAAACATATCAGCCATGATTAAATATTGAAACAGAATTGATGGGCTGAATTGCATAATTCTGTTCCTATATGTTATGGCCTTTTGTTTTGGGACAAGAGCTGATGATGATGATTCTGCTATTCCCAGTGACATCTGCTCCAGACCCACGTTTCATTTTCTTCTTCCATTATTATCTCATTTTGCTTTGCAACATTATCCCTATTATCATTTGATCTCAGCTCCCTTACAAACATTCACAAAATTTGGTTTCTCAACCCTCCTGCACCACCACTCCTACCCCCTAACCAACCACTTTCCCTGTCAGTACTTATTCAAAACTCACCATCATGTTCAGTACTGAGAGTGCACCGACATTGCACTGGGTGCATTAAATCTGCATTGTTTGCTAGAAGCCTGGTTGAAATCAACCAATAAAACTTTTAAGAAAGAAACAGGGTTTTCTCTTTTGTGCCCAATGTTCCTTGGAGATGGTTCATCACCTCAAGGGCAATCAAGAATGGGCAATAACAACTTTCCAGTGACACTGACATCTCACAAATGAAAAACCAAAGAAAGGCAGCAATGAAGGTTACAATGACAAATGAGTGGAGGCAGGCCAGACTTGGACTACATACTAAATGTAGATAAATGCAGTCTAGGGTGTGTGTGTAGCATAGTCAGAAGCTCATTAAGTTAGACAAGAGGTTTGACTGTTCAGAGACAACAAAACAGAGTTGTCATGAGGTAGAAATTGGTGTAGAAGGTGTTCCTATGAAAGTTATTGTAGCATTTTCAGAAGTTGCCAAGAGGCTACGTGTTGGTATCCGTTGCTCCCGATGCAGTCTCCTCTACATTGGGGAGACTGGACACCTCCTAGCAGAGTGCTTTAGGGAACATTTCGGGGATACCCGCACTAATCAACCACACTGCCCTGTGGCCCAACATTTCACCTCCCCCTCCCACTCAGCCGAGGACATGGAGGTCCTGGGCCTCCTTCACCACCGCTCCCTCACCACCTGACGCCTGGAGGAAGAACGCCTCATCTTCCGCTTTGGAACACTTCAACCCCAGGGCATCAACGTGGACGTCACCACTTTCCTCATTTCCCCTTCCCCCACCTCACCCCAGTTCCAAACTTCCAGCTCAGTACTGTCTCTATGACTTGTCCTACCTGCCTATCTTCCTTTCCACCTAGTCACTCCACCCTCCTCTTTGACCTATCACCTTCATCCCACCCCCCCTCCCTGAGCTATCACCTTCATCCCCACCCCCATTCACCTGTTGTACTCTATGCTACATTCTCCCCATCCCCACCTCATTTATCTCTCCACCCTTCAGGCACTCTGCCTGTATTCCTGATGAAGGGCTTTTGCCCGAAACATAAATTTTCCTGCTCCTTGGATGCTGCCTGAACTGTTGTGCTTTTCCAGCACCACTCTAATCCAGAAATACGTGTTGGTAAGAAAAAAGGGGTCCCCAGTGTAAAACATTGAGGACACTCGAGATAACAATGCTGTAGCAGGAAGCCATTACAGGCTATTGACTTAGCCAGCGCTGAAAATGTGTTGCTGGAAAAGCGCAGCAGGTCAGGCAGCATCCAAGGAGCAGGAGAATCGACGTTTCGGGCATGAGCCCTTCTTCAGGAATACAAGCAGAAGGATGGAGAGATAAATGAGGTGGGGGTGCTCCTACTCCTTGGATGCTGCCTGACCTGCGCTTTTCCAGCAACACATTTTCAGCTCTGATCTCCAGCATCTGTAGCCCTCCCTTTCTCCTATTGACTTAGCCAGCAGAACCAGGCGAGTATAACACATCCAGCTAGATAACAGCAAAAGTGCACATAGAGGAGGCTGATGTAGGCAAACGTGTCAAGGGCACAGTGACGAGAGACCATTTACTTTGCTCAAAGATACATAGGATACAAATTGTGACTTCGATATGAACTCTTTCAGTATTGTGACAGGGTCAGAATTTAAACATGGAGTTCTGGGAAATTTGAGCACAGAATAAGTACTTTAAAATGGCAACTTCAAAAGAGTAAACTCTACATATCTTTCCAAAGTTTTCTGATGGATTTCAGCCGGACGGCTGGCAAAAAAAAAAGGTAAATTTAACGACTACAAGAGTTCAAAGGTAAACAGGCTTTATTTTGTTTTTTAGCATTTTCATTATTCATTCAGTTTGAACAGCACTTTAAAGATTATTCTCCAGCAAATTCTTTAATTCGTCCACCCAATCTGGCTCACTTGTTTCTTCAAAGTCTCTGTAATAGTGAAAAAAAAATTCAGCATCATTACAACTGCGACAAAGGACAAACATGTGGCACCTTAATGTCTATTCTGCTCTGGCCTGATCTGGATGAGACTATAGCAATAGACTTTGAACTGAAAGCTGGGATACTTTGTACTACAGATATTCCTACATACCAATGGCTGAACAAGTTGTCAGAAAATTAATTGTGCTCTAGGCTTCTAAAGTATGCAAGTTTAGGCAATTAAGCTGCAACAATGCATCTGCTCCAAGGTGAAGCATTAGGCCTACTGGGGAATAGATATGAAACTAGCTGAAAAATATGAAGCAATATTCATATTGGTGGAATCACAACAATATTAAATAGTGTGGCTCATAATTTAATGGGATTGTTTCTAAATTTGTATGAATACCATCAATATAATTGGTCAAATTTATGAGAGATCTCAACCTTCAATAGTCCAGGAATCATGGGAGGCAGCTTAGAAATTACAGAATGAATAGGAATATTGGATGCTGCAATTCAAGGACTGGAGTCTTTCTCAATAGATTAATCAAAATGGGTTTAAGGGCCTTGACATCTAGAATTCTCCTGTCATCCACAATCTGTGTACTAGAATTAATTGATCGGGCTGAATTGTATATTCAAGCCAAATCAACAGGAGTTCTGCCCATATTGATTTTTTTCAGAGGCTTAGATTGGAGTTGCGGTCTCATATATGATGATGGGTTTTTGGAAGTGAACAAATATTGCAGTAATCGTGATAAAGGAGAGACCAATGTGATCGATATATTTTTTGAGGATTACTTTCCTCGAAATACTTTGCGTTTGCACTTGTTTTCTAGACTGCACATCCAAGTAACTCTGACAGCTTTCAAACTTACGTGTCTTCATCATCAGATCTGGGTTCCAATCTTTCCGGATCCAACTCGATTGTTTCCATTTCACCATCAACATTATCAGTCTTCCCAAGGGCAGCTGATAGTGGGCCAATGAGATAGGTTCCTGATGCTAAAGAAATAAAAATTATATTGTTTCAAATGTTAATAGCAAAAGATTAATTTCCAAATTATTGTAAATATAAAATATACGTTAGATAGTCATCCTTACAGTCCAAAATAATGTAATTGAGAAAACAATATGGACCTAATTAGTCAGTAGAAATTTACACAACTAACTTGCAACCTAGCAATTTCTGGCTTCTGTTGAAAGCCACCTTCTATCACCATGGGGTGAAATTCAACTTTAGTCTTACTACAAAATGAGTGATTGCCAAAAAATAGGCATTTTACTCTCTTCACAGTTTTCTCTTCCATTGGCTACTGCCAAAGTCATCACCTACATTTCTATTATCCCACTGTGATCAGGAATTTCCTTTCATTTTTCCTCAGCAATAAGTGTGCCATTATATACTCTATTTAGGTTAAGCCACATTCCACAGCTTCTTATTATACATTTATTATGCATGATCACTGTTATCAAATATTTATCTCCTTCCATTTTTCACCTCTAGCTATAATCTGAATTTGATCCTTTCACAAGTGAGAACAAATTCTCCCTATCTGCTTTTTCCAGACCCCTCATGCTTTTGACACCCCAATCAGATTTCCTCTCAGTCTTCTCCAAGGAAAACAGCTTGAACTTGTCCAGTTCACCTTCATAACTGAAGTTCTTCACCCATGAAGTTCATTCTCATTATTTTTTCCTAATTTCTCCAATGCCTTCATATCCTCCCTGAAACATGACCAGAATATTCACAATACTCCAGCAAGTTATCTTTCCATAATCTTCCTAGCAAGATTATTCATTTTTCAGCATTGAAACTTTCTGCCACCTATACACTAAGTCCACTAACTTATCAATGTTAAAAATCACACAACACCAGGTTATAGTCCAACAAGTTTAATTGGAAGCACACTAGCTTTCGGAGCGACGCTCCTTCATCAGGTGATTGTGGAGGGCTCGATCGTAACACAGAATTTATAGCAAAAATTTGCAGCGTGATGTAACTGAAATTATACATTGAAGAATTGATTGTCTGTTAAGCCTTTCATCTGTTAGAATACAGTGATAGTTTCACTCCTTTCATGTGTAAATCACGAACCCTTTTTTTTTTAAGTTGCATTCTCGGGTTAGCTGTTAACAATGATGAAGGAGCATCACTCCGAAAGCTAGTGTGCTTCCAATTAAATTTGTTGGACTATAACCTGGTGTTGTGTGATTTTTAACTTTGTACACCCCAGTCCAACACCGGCATCTCCGAATCATAACTTATCAATGTACTTTTGAAGTTCTAAACTATCCTCTTCTTATTGTTCTTTGCTTCCAAGTTTTGTATCATCTACAAACATTGAAATTATCCCCTGCAGAGTGCACCACATTGTAAGTCACTAATATAGGAAATATCAGAAAAAGCGAGGGTCTCAATACTGATTGCAGAGAACTACAAACCTTCCTCCAGCCTGAAAAACATTCATTAACTACTACTCTAATTCCTGTCACACACAAAATTCCATATGCATGTTGCTACTATGCCTGATCGACTGGGAAATGTCTAAAAGTTTGTAGTTAGAATGTTATACAGAATGCTACACATTCAAAAAATGTTGAACTGCTACAATGGTGGAATAAAGTAATTGCCTCTTGTTAATGTAGATTAGATCCATCATTAAAGAATAAATTTAATCAGTCCACATTAATCTTTGCTATAGAGGAAATGATTTAACTTGACAGAATGATTTAAACAAAACTAACATTACATAATAGTGATCTTTGGAACCCTGCAGTATTTCTGATGTAATGTAAAACTATACAATCTAGTAATGTTAGAATCATAAACAGATGCAGACTGTCAACATTGAAAATTTACAAACTGCCACTTGAAGAACACCCAATCAAAGTAGTAAATTAATTTTTAACAACTAGTTTATCACATATTGGTCACAGATGAAAACAGAATGGTAAATGCATCTTTCCAGTCATTCAATACTCTTTTGAGTCCCAAGTTCCAGTTTTATTCCTTTCTTTGTCCATATTTCTTCAACTTCTTATCTCCCGTTTCTTGTTCAAGAAATGCAAAACATAACAGTAGACCATTCAGCCCTCAAGACTGTTTAGCCAATTAGATTACAGCTGATCTGTACCTGAACTCCATTTATGTGCACCATATCCCTTGATTCTCTCATTTAACAAAGTTAATCAATTGTGGTCTTGAAAATCACAATTGTCAGTATTTCAGGAGAGTTAATTTTTGATTTCCACAATAATTCATGTGAAGTTGTACTTCTTGGCATCACCCCTGTTCAGTCTACTTTTAATTTTAAGATTGTATCTCACACTGGTCTCAACTGCCAGGTGAAACAGTTCTTGTGTATCCAGAATAAATTTATCACCTTTCAAGCTTTCAAACTCAAGGAATTAAAAACCAATTTTATGCAACATGCCCTCAGAAATTAATCCTTTAAGCTTCATGACATAATTAAGTGCAGTGTATCCTTTTCAAAATTAAAATATGATTCGGAGATGCCGTTGTTGGACTGGGGTGTACAAAGTTAAAAATCACACAACACCAGGTTGTAGTCCAAAAAATTTAATTGGTTCAGTGCTGACTGTAGCACTCCAGGTATGATCTGACCAATACTTTGCATCGCTGCAAGAACACTTTCTGAATCTTGAACTTCAATCTCCCCTCCCCTCATCTTTAGATAAAGGGTAACATCTATTAAAATTATACTTTGATTCCTTTTTTGCCTACACCTAACTTTGAGTGATCTATGTCAACGAGCACCTTAATTGACCTTTCCTCCTTTAAAACTCAGCCTCCCAAAGCTAAGATCAGAGCCAAAGTGTATATGACTTCACATTTCTTCATTCAACCACTCACTTAATCCAGGTTTCCCTTTGAAAATTCCCAGTGGTTAGCACTGCTGCCTCACAGCGCCAGAGATCCGGGTTCAATTCCCACCTCAGGCAACTGACTGTGTGGAGTTTGCACATTCTCCTAGTGGGTTTCCTTCGGGTGCTCCGGTTTCCTCTCAGTCCAGAAATGTGCAGGTCAGGTGACCTGGCCATGCTAAATTGCCCGTAGTGTTAGGTGAAGGGGTAAATGTAGGGATCTGGGTGGGTTGTGGGTCGGTGTGGACTTGTTGGGCTGAAGGGCCTGTTTCTACACTGTAAGTAATCTAATCTAATCTATAATCAGACAACTTACTGTGCCTCCACAAACTTGGATATAACTCTAAGTTTTCATTCAAGTCATTAATGTATAGTGAAAATGTGAGATCCTTTCAATGTTTTTATATTTTTCTATTTGTGTTTTTCTCTATCAGCCTCTTCCTTGCTTTCTTCTATCATCATTTGTCTCTGATCGCCGATGTACTCTATAGTTTAATCAACCTGCAATTTTCACACCTTTACATTGGTTACTCCTTAATTGTTTTATAAAACAGAAGTTTTGGATATGCTTAGTTCTCACACTTGCTTTCACATTCTCACCATCATAAAGACCGCCTATTTCCATCTTCGAACGTTACTTAACAGCTGCTGTAGAAAATATTTCATTTGTGACTTCTAGCTTCAGTTTTATCCTGGCTAGGATTCCACATTTAGAACATAGAACATAGAAGAATACAGCGCGGTACAGGCCCTTTGGCCCTCGATGTTGTGCCGATCCAAGCCCACCTAACCTATACTAACCCACTATCCTCCATATACCTATCCAATGCCCGCTTAAATGCCCATAAAGAGGGAGAGTCCACCACTGCTACTGGCAGGGCATTCCATTATCTGAAACTCCACTCTACACATTTCAATTCAGACCAAGTCCTGCTCCCCAGTCACCCCAAAGCTTGCTGACCTTTATTGGTACTAGTCAGGCATTGCCTTGATTTTAGAATTTTCTCTCTTGATTTCAGTCCCTCCAATGCAGCTGCACAACTCTGATCTCCTCTAACTTGAGCCCTGAGCACCCTGAATTTATGTGCTCCTTCCACTGGTGGCCACACCCTTGGCTGCCTAGTCCTGAGCTCTGGAATACTGTCCTTACATCTCTTTACCTCACTATAATTCACTATCCTCCTTTAAAACAGTATTTAAAACCTCTCTTTACAACCAAGCTTTTGGTCACCTGAACTAATATCTTCAGACATGGGTTGGTGCTAAAGTTTACTTTATACTGCTCCTGTGAGGTGCCCCAGCATTTTAGATTAGATTAGATTCCCTACAGTGTGGAAACAGGCCCTTCAGCCCAACAAATCCACACCGACCCTCTGAAGAGTAACTCACCCAGACCCATTCCCCTACATTTACCCCTGAATCTAACACTACGGGCAATTTAACATGGCCAATTCACCTAACCTGCACACCTTTGGATTGTAGGAGGAAACCGGAGCATTCTGAGGAAACCTACGCAGACATGGGGAGAACGTGTAAACTCCACACAGACAGTTGCCCGAGGCAGGAATTGAACCTGGGTCCCTGGCGCTGTGAGGCAGCAGTGCTAACCACTGAGCCACCATGCCGCCCATTTTATTTTGTTGAAGGCCCTTTGCAAGTATTTACTGTCGGGTTGTCTTCCAGATTGTGGATATTTTGGTGTGGCCATCAGAGGTGCCACTTAGACAGCAATGAGCAAGTGCTAAGCCTAGGAAAAGATAAAGTTAAAAATCGCACAACACCAGGTTATAGTCCAACAGGTTTATTTAAAGTACAAGCTTCCAGTACTTTCAAACAAATCTGTTGGACTATAACCTGTTGTGTGATTTTTAACTTTGTCCACCCCAGTCCAGCACCAGCACCTCAACATTATAGGAAAAGATACTGCCTGCTATGGGGGTTAACGAAAAGAGATTCCCCTTGCATAGATGAATCAAACACAGAAATGGGCCGAGTAAATACGTGACACTGAGGCACACAAAGCTCGCAGATTGTACATTTACAAAGGAACATAAAATGTTGTGACACAAGACTCAAGTTAAAGCAGATGAGACAGCACGCCTGAGAACAAAACAATTTGAACTATCAAAAATTGTTAAGGGCATTGAAAAAGGGATGGGTACAGTTTAGCTACTTTCACAGAATTGTTTTCTATTTACATTATTTCAAATGTTTTCTTTCAGAAAGAGATTTATAATGGCCAGAGAGTCAACACAATATTAGGAATGTTAATTTGCATTAGTAACATGATAGATCTTTATTCTGTGGATAAGATTTGAAACATGTCTTTTTCATCTGATTCTTTTCAATTACAAGATATTCTGAGTTCTAAAGATTTTGCCGTAAAGGTATGTGCCATATTAAAGTATACTATTAGTTATAACTATTTGTTCCATCAGTTTAGAAAGCATATATATGGATCCATCCACGTGTTTTATTTTTCTATACTTGATGCATATTACTACAGAAAGTTGGTGTTGTCGATGTCATCATTGTGCACCCACACCACACTTATCAGAACCAGAAGCAGTCACCCATAGCAAAACCAGGAGTGATGGGCCTCTTACTGCTGCCTCGCCCTGGGGGGGCGGGGGGGGAACCTCACTAACCGTTTCACTCAGGTCATTAGGCAGCAACCTAGGCAGTGGGTGAGGCTCTTTCTGAGTACTCCTCTGGGTCAATGGTTTTATACCACATTTCAGAGTCATCAGGCTGCCAAACGATCTAAACTTTAAGCGTGAAGTCTTTCCCTGGCAGTGATGCCAGACATTGCGACTGCATGCCCCCACACAAGGGGTAGCAACAAACACAGCCTTCTATATTCTGATCTCACACGTTATAGCAACACAAAATATGTTTAGCTGGCAACCATATACAAATTTACAAAATGCTACACTTTTGACAAATGCAGCACTCACCACTAACATCAGAATAATGGTCAATAGTCACAAGGGAAATCTTCATAACATTGCTGACCTATTTGGATCACTGCAATATTTAAGATATTTATTGGAAAATACCTTGAATCTCTTATAATGTATGATATTGAATATTGTTAAAAATTAGATTAAGTTTATTAGCACTATTTTCAGGAAGATACAGCTAGAAAGATTGGAAATATCACAATGACCAATTTTCAGAGAATGTAAATACTAAATGAAATTAGAATCAAATTTAATGAGAAAAATTGATGACTGTTGAAACATAAACCATAGAAACTGCAAAGATACTGGGATAGTTCAGTTATAATTACATTTGCTACATTTATGATTTTTACCAGAAATTTAATTAAGACTTAAAAAATTTCTTTGAAAATAATTTTTGAACCAGATTCTTACCTCCTTTATCTATTGTGTAGGTCTTAAAAGCAAAGTTTGAGTTAATATTCTTTAAGAATTGCAGCACTGTTTCAGGAGGACGTTGGCTCCACTGTTTTCGAGGATTACTTTCAGGATAAATTGTCACATGATCACCTAATGAACGAATGTATCAATGTCACCAAATGAATCAGAACATCCCTGCAAAAAATCTTTGTCAAAATGTACAAGACAAGGAGAAAGTTACCACTGCGCACATCCTCAACAGCCATGTTGGATGTCAGTTTTGCATTTTCAAGTACATTTAACACTGTTTCTGGAGGAAATTCACCCCACTTCTTTCGGCTGGGCACACTGGAGGAAGTTTTACCACTTTGGATTATCACATGGTCCCCCTTTGGTGTTACTGGTAATGAATCAAACATGGTTACAAATTGCAACAACAGAACATACACAAGGATAGAATGAAAATAAAAGTCTTTTAGTTCTTCGAATTCTTCTAATTATACAAAGTATGTACAATTTAATTTGATCATGGATTCAAATCTCAAGCATTTAAAACTAGAGAGAACTGAATATATACCTATGTTAATCAATCTGCCAATCAATCTGCAATAAGTTAATTAATGTATAATAATTAACTTATTGTACTGCCAGCATTAACAAACATCACAAAATAGAACTGTAAAATAGCAACAAGAAAGGAAAAACGGTAAGATGTAAATATGAAAAAGATCAAGTATGTCATGCAGAGTGCTTTCAGCAAGGAAATAAAATTACAGCGAAATAACATACAAATATCAGGGTTAATATAAGTATGAGAAGTGACAGTGAAAGCTTGGTACTTCATTATTGTTGATGATGGCAAACAATGCCAGTGTAATTTGCCACATTTGGACATTATCAACAGAGTGGTTTCTTTAAAGAACTCTTTACCTTCCATTTGAGAGGCTGTTTCTTCTAATGTTTTTTGAGCTAGGCTCTTGACAATGCCTTCTCCTTCTGCTGGATTCCATTTTCTAAAATCTGGTGAAGTCTCTCTGGTTTCCTTAGAACATAATATCATGTCACACAGAAAAAAGGAAACAATATCAAACAAAAACACCAACATTTTAAAAAATGGCCAGTTTGGAGGAAAGATCACTTGATCCAAAACATTAACTCTAATTTCTCTCCACTGATGCTGCCAGACTTGCTGAGTTTTTCCAGCAATTTCTGTTTCTGATTTATAGTACCCGCAGTTCATTCAGTTTTCTTTTAAATAAATTGCCTCACCAACTGATAAAGCATTTGTTCCTATGGACATTGCAAATTGGACAGCAAATTGATGCTGGTATCTGTTAATATTTGGGACCTGACTTACAGTTCATATTCCAAAATTGACATACTTAAATCACCTCTCATGCTACACATCTCTTACAATATTTTAGCAGAATTATCCTGCTATGGCAATGAGACTTGACATCTTATGGCAGAATGTGAAACTTGTTGTCACTTTAGACCTTAAAGATCTGCTATCTATTTACCAACGTGACAGCTACCTTCACTCTACACCAGTAGACTCAGGTGATGAGCATATCAAAAAGTATGTACTGAGCAAGTCCAAATTGTACATAATGGGTAGTCTTGTTTGCTACAGCTACTCTCCATGTTTTACAGGAAACATCAGTAATGCTGACTAGGATATGTATAGTCCTGCCCTTCTAAAGCGGGAAATACTGAATGTTTAAAGTTTCTAAATCATGGTGATTGTTGGGGCAGAATGACAAAATGCCTAATTCAACACTCCAACCTCACTTCCAATATTAAACAGTGTATTGATGTTATACCAGTGGGAAGGAAGCCTCTGTAGGTCCAGAAGCTTCTTCACTGAACAAAGGGAAGATATAAACTTTTATACATTTGTTTTCAGCCCATCATACTGTTTACAAATCAACTGTAAATCAATCACATTATTGATTGATTACATACACATCCAATCACGTCAATCATGTGACTGTGTGACCTTTCTGATTTTCAGTGATCAATCTTGCCATGATCTGCAGATGCTCTTATCACCTATCCTTGGTCATTCACAGTACATCTTATTCAACTAAATTCCAATACAGCTGACTTCTGCACCCATTATTCAATTCTCTCTGTAGAGTGTTGGCTTCTCCCTTCTATCTAAGGCTCTCTGTCCACAGGAATTCAGTTAAATCCCTTGATGTCAGTAACATTTAAAATTCTATTATTTATACATTTATGTGTATATGTGATTACAATCACCCAAGGGACCTTAACTAATCTGAGTCAAGATTCTTTCTCCTTCTATCATATACTAAACAGAAAACTTTAAATTAACTTGCAAGAAGGGCTGCTATCAGTGCTTCCAAGGATCAAACCATCACTGTATAAGCAGTGGCTAATTTTTGCTTCTTCTTAAAAACATCCCATTGTGTGATTTTTATGAGACACTTTATATCTTATCTGGTTACTATGAGTACAAAGGCTACAATTCTGACTGTGTAAATTACTGCTTCAGAGAACAATCTTCTTCAGCCATTTTTTTGTCAAATAAAAACCATAAGCAGCCATTTTATGTTAACTGAGAATCATGGGCAACCCCAACGCTTAAAAAAAGGAAGAGAAAAATAAGAGGGTCAAGATGAGGGAAATATTTAGGCTTGGGTAGAAATGTAAAGTTATTGTTAGAAGTTTTCAGAATGACAATAATCTCCTGATTTAAATTTATTGCTCACAGTTTTTATTTCATTTTTGCCTTAACAGTAATGCTTGTAATAATGGATGAAATAAATTAATGCATCTGGAGGAATTGGATTGTTAATGGTAGTGGGAAAAATAACAACACTAGGCAGTTATACAAAATGGAGTTGATCAGCAAATGTTCTGTAGTATTTCATCAAGCATGAAGATCTATGTTAGTCAATTCAGTATGATATGAAATGTGATAATTCAATCTTTTACATAAACAATCTCAACTGAGCTTTTGAGACTCACGCAATTCATAGACAATGTAGCTTACTTTTTTTATAGATTTTCCTATTGTTCTGGACCAGACCCCCTCAAGATATTTTAAGAAGGTTGCCTAGACCCTAATTTGTTCTTATTTTAAAGGCAAATGTAAAGTGTTGTGTTCCAGATGCAATTTGACTGATCAAACTACTCAACGTTAAGCATTCATAATTTATTCAAACACTAAAGTTAAAATACAAAGGAAAGAAGCGCTTAGAATAACATAACTCTACTGGAAAACTTAACAAACTAACACTAACCATTGCTAATTAACTGTTCCAATATAGTAACATCCCAGAAAAATATTCCTTGGCAAAAAGGCAAATTGAGAAATCAGATTATCTCACATGCAATGCCCACGATAGGAAGAGAAACACCAACTTCTAGCTGTAACTGGGAGAGGGGGAAGAATAGCTTCTACTTCTTCAGAACTCCAGCTTCTGCTTAAAATCAAACCCAAGAAACTAAGACGACTAGAAATCCTGTTCTGTGAGACCTGCCCATCCAGGCTGCTTCTACTGTTACAACTTAAAAAAAAAACCCAAGGTCTCACAAACTGTTTACGTTAACATTCTGCTCGGTATCTCTCAATCAATCTCTCTCTTAAAAGAAACCAGGACAAAATACATCTTTAAAGCCAAAGCATTGTCACAACACTCTCAAAATGTCTGCACATCTTCCCCAAATGCAGACATGTCCCTCCAGTACTTCAACCAACTGACAATTTCTGATGTGCAAATTCAAACAGTCAACATCAAGAGGCTATTAAAATGGGTTGTGTAAATCCTCCACCCACACTTTCTAGCAGGGAAACACAATAATGTTTAGGAGGGAGAATCATGGTCAGATTGAAATTCTTTATATCTGTTATTCAAATGTTTATATGCGATATGTACTTTGCAAGTTGCAGTAATTAAAGATGAAAGCATATTTACCAATAATTCATACAAACCATGCATGCACTTCCACCTGTGTTGGAGGAGACATCTTCATATTTACTTGGTACACTGGCTGAAATGGATTGAAATTTGCAAACTTGTATAAAGATTAATTCCACGACTTATTCAATAGAACATCATGTCGCATTATTTCCGATGAATTAGTTTCTGAAATGCTTTAATACCTTTCGTGGTCCTCCTGGGTTTATCTTGTGCTGTTTTCTTTTTGATTTTTACTTCACAAAACTCTTTCTTTACCATCTGGAAGAACAGATTGAAAAATCATTAAGAAAAAACTGAGAGTAAGCTCGGATTCTAGAGAAGCAAATTGGCTCAAAGGAAGTGAAAAGTAGAAAGCAAAAACAGAATGAAGTTCATGCAAAACTCAAATTGTAATAGAGAGTAATGTCCAAGTAGTATAAGTAAATGCACTCTATCAGAACAGACAATATTCTTGAAAAGACTGATGATTTGAATTCACACTTTGAAGTAAATGGGAATGATATAATTTCCATTACATAGAAGTTCTTCAGCATACTGTTCCAAACACTGATCACATACCCTAGATTTAGGACAGATTTGGTTAACCCAGTCAATGGTTAAATTGAAATTGCCCACTATTAATACATTACCCATATTACACGCATTTCTAATTTCTTGATTTATATTGGTGACTATGATCAGGATTTAACTGTCCGCAAATATTTGTATTTAAGGAGGATAAGCGAAAAAGGAAAAGTTGTTGTGGCAGCACTTGTAATAAGGGATGAGAGTAGTACATTGGTAAGTGAAAGGGTTAAGATGCAGTATCAGTCTGGGTAGAACTAAGAAACAACAAAGGGAAGCAAACCCTGGGGAAAATTGCTTACATGCTACGGAAGTGTAATGGTAATTTTGACCAATAAAAATCAGGAAATTAGAGATGCGCATTACTTGAGTAATGCCATAGAAATGGGCAATTTCAACATACACAGACGGAGTTAACCAAGTCAGAGCTAATGTTATAGAGAATGAATTCTTCGTTTGTGTACAAGATGGATTTCCGGAGCAGTATATTGAGGAGACATCTATGAATTAAGCTATTTTGGATTTAGTATTGTGTAATGAAAAAGGGCTAATTAATAACATTGTTGTAAAAGAACATTTTGGAAGAATGGACCATAACACGATAGAATTTCACAAAAAGGTTGAAAGCCCCTGTTCATGCCCAGAAGCAACTTATGATGTCAACCAGCTGCAAACACATGCACCACTGATGACATCTTTGATTTACCATGCTCACCCCACTACTCTCTGCAGCCACTGCACTGCCTGGCAGGTATACCCAGGGACCAGAGCTGTTGCTGTGCCTGTTCCCCTACACACCACCAACGCCAGCACATTTCCCAATCACTACCACTTCCTCGACCAGGTTCGCTATCCATGGAGAGCCACTGGAACAGTGTCATCATTCGGCCTTCACTGCAAACACCCTTCAAAGGCTACAAAACCAGACCCTGTCACTCAGTCAACACAAGATATGGTTGTGTCTTACATTACATGAGACCTCCAAGCGATTTCTGGCTCTACCATCTTTGAGACCAATTCCTGCTTTCTGTCCTTTCAAGATAAAAACAAAGAACTACAGATCTGGAAACCTGAAGCCAGAACAACATGTTGGAGAAACTCAGCAGATCTGCAGCATCTGTGGAGTAAAACATAGAGTTAACGTTTCGAGTACAGTACTGATGAGAGGTCACTAGAATTGAAATGTTAACTCTACTTTTCTCTCTTTCGATGCTGCTAGACCTGCTGAATTTCTCCAGCAATTTATGTTTTAGGTCCATTACAAGTGGGTAGAAGAGAATTTAAAGTTGAGAACAGTGAAATGGTGGAGAAATTAAATGATTACTTTATCATTAGAAAGGAATTTGAGCGTGCAAGTAAAGATGTCTTGATACAGTTGATTATAGCGTTGGTGAGACCTCACCTGGAGTACTGCGAGGAGTTCTGGACCCTTTAAGTAAACAGAGATATACTTACCATCAACAGAGTGTCATGGCAGTTCATCAGATAAATCTCAGGATTGTTTTATGAAGAGAGATTGAGAAAACCAGATTTGGATGCTATACAGTTTCAAAATAGGAGCAGTGACTGCATAAAACTTACAAATCCCTTACATTGTGGATGTAGGTGAGATGTTTCCCTTGGATGGTGATTCTAAAACCAGGGGACATAATCTCAGGACAAGAAGTAGGTCATTTAAGATTGAGATGAGGAGGAAGTTCTTAATTCAGCAGTGATAAGTTTTGGAATTGCCTCCCCCAAAGGACTGTGCAAGTTCAGTCACTGATCATGTTCAAGACAGTAATCAAAAGATTGCTGGAGCATTCAAGGAATATGGAGATAGCATGAACAAGCAACACAAAAGAGAAACCATGACGCAATTAAATGCAGAGTAGGTTTGACGGGCTGAATAGTCTATTTCTGTTCCTGTAAACAAGAACTAATACAATAAAACCAAAAATAAAGAAGTGCGAAGAATGGAAATTATAAATTAATCCTCAAATGTTGGAAATCAAAAAGCAAATCTAAAGCAAGTAAGATATTTCATAAATAACTCTTCATCGAACTAGAAAAAACTATTGGAATATGTCTCACCTCGGGTGATAAAAACTTGTTAATAAGCTTTGCAAAGCAATTCCTAGCAAGAATAGTGCTGACTGAGGGACGATCCTTTGGATTTCTTTTGAACATTTGCTTTATGATATATTGCAGTTCATAGGAGTAATGTCTTGGAATTGGAGTGTAGGTGCCTTTGCAGATTTTCAGGATCAGATTCTTCCAACTATTAGACTGGAACTGATTAAAAAAAAAAGAACTGAACACTTTATTTGCATTATACAAAAAAAAGGTATTTACTTTTTACAATGTAAACTCGAAACATGATCTGCGCTGCACTTCTGGAAAAATGTGTTCAATGGAGCGTTGTAAGACACTTTGACTGAATAACAGATTGTAAGAATAGATTTTTTAAAAGCAACAGTTTTTTGACTGGATGACATTTTTTAAGCTTCTGTCTTGACCTCCCTACATTATAATCGACGTTTCGGGCATAAGCCCTGAAGAAGGGCTTATGCCCGAAACGTCGATTCTCCTGTTCCCTGGATGCTGCCTGACCTGCTGCACTTTTCCAGCAACACATTTCCAGCTCTGATCTCCAGCATCTGCAGACCTCACTTCCTCCCTACATTATACACCATCTTTACAGATTCTGTATTTAAAGACAATCTCTGTGTGGTTAAAATTGAAATGTGTTCTGATTTTCTTTTTAAATCCTCCACCAGCCACTCTGAACTCATTTAACCCTCTTCACTATCTCTGCTCACAACTATTCCAACCTACTCCTGGTTGATCTTTCACATTTTAGTGGCTACAAATTTGGATTTATCCAATATACTGTTACTCCTGTCTTAACTCACAGCTAGTTCCATTCCCCTCTCATCCTTGTGCTTGTTAATATACGTTGAACCCTGGTCAAGTAACATCATGATTTTAAAATTCTCATCCAGATTTTCAGTTCCCTCCATGACCTATTTTATAATACCTCTGGGAAGTCACAGAATCATAGAACCTCTGAAGTGCAGATAGAAGCCAGCCCATTGTGTCTCCACTGATCCTCCGAAGGACATCCCACCCAGACCCACACCCTATTTTTGTAGCCCCGAATTTACCATGGCTCATCTACCTTGCCGAGAGAAAGTGAGGACTGCAGATGCTGGAGATCAGAGCTGAAAATGTGTTGCTGGAAAAGCGCAGCAGGTCAGGCAGCATCCAAGGAACAGGAGAATCGACGTTTCGGGCATAAGCCTGAAGAAGGGCTTATGCCCGAAACGTCGATTTTCCTGTTCCTTGGATGCTGCCTGACCTGCTGCGCTTTTCCAGCAACACATTTTCAGCTCATCTACCTAGCCGCCCATCCTGGACACTATTTGGCAATTTCACATGGCCAATGCACCTAAGCTGTACATCTTTGGATTGTGCGAGAAACCTGGAGGAAACCTGGAGGAAACCCAGACAGTCACACAAAGCTGGAATCGAACCAGAGTCCCTGCCATTGTGAGGCAGCAGTGTTAACCACTGTGCCACTCCTTGGGATGTATCACAACATTAAAAGTGCTAAATATTGTTGATGTTGCAGCAGAGGAGTTGCGAACTGTTCTTCAGAAAACTGCTACTTACAGGATGCCGTAGTGTGCAGAGTTCATACAAGACGCATCCCAAGGCCCAAATATCACTAAAAAAGTAAAAGTAGAATCTGTTACAAATTGAATTACAACAAAAAAAAAACTTATTGTATTATAGTTAGGTAGAAAGTAGACAATTTTGCACATTTACACCTTCACTGGTTGAGTTCTACATTGCTATCTACAAAAATATTATCTTCTTTCAAGTAGCTGTTCTAAGGAGGATGCTGTGACAATGTGCACTATAAACACTTTTCCGCATTTGCTTTCCAGATGCTGCTAGTTCTTACTAGGGTATAGCTACAGTTGGTCCTGCAATCACCCAGAACCTCAGTCAAAAAAGAGGCCTAACAGAGAGTTTACAGAATGAATCTCAGCCAAGGGTACTGTAGTTTATAAACAAAATCCACATTTGTACCTCCCAGTAAGAATCACTGGTTAATCATTTCATGACCAAGCTTCTTCATACACAATCGATTGTGATTTAATCCATCTATCTCAACTGGTTAATCACGTTTCATTAACAAAACACAACCAGTTTTCATTCCACTGGATGTAAATATTATATGTTCATTCATCATCATGCACAACAATATAGCTTTTAATAAGGAGCACATTAACAATGGTTCTAGAGATGTTAAAATAAAAACAGAAATTTTAGCATTGGAAGATATCCCACTTTAGCTGAATTTAAGCCGATGTTGGAGGCCAGTTTTATATACTCCAATTTGCCTACAATCGTCCAAAAATAATAAATTTGAGCCATCTCCTCAAGGTAAAGTGTGACATCACGCTGTGCTATCCTATCTCCTGAATGATGTCTCTCATTGTTAAGCAGAATCTAAATGATGTAATTTTATTTTGCTGTCAATCCAATGCATTTAAAAATGTAATTGGAGCTACCTGTCCTAGGATATTCCAGCTATGAAATTGTTGAGTGAATGAGTACAAAATCTGATAAAAGTGTTTGTAAATGTACTTGTCAATCATCTTTATAAAAGTAAGTGAATTTTTCTGGTTAATTTGACCACTGCCTTCCCGGGTTAGCAGCTGGAATGCTTAAAAAAACTATCCCAGTGCAGTAAGTATACTATGTCCTTCTTACAGAATTTTGTTTCCCATCCATCACCTCCTTCCCCAAATATGTTTGTACCTTTTGTTATTGTAAGGTTTATTCTCCCAAATCTCTGGAGATACATAATATGGTGTTCCTACATAGGTATGAGCAAAGGCCATGGGACTGTAAAGAGGAAAGAAACATTTTAATGAAGAGCAGACAATTATGATAGAAAATAAATCCATTTATACAGAACGGCAATACAGAATTATATGGGATGTGGAGAGTATTACTTATTAAGCTGTTAGGGCTCTACAAAAACAAATTTGCACTAACATACATCAACCCAGTAACACTCATGTAATCGTGAGTAAACTTGCCTGTTCAGTAGATGTGCAGATCCAAAGTCTCCCAGTTTAACCACTCCATTTTTAGTGAGGAATATGTTCTGCAATTTAAAATCAGATAACAAAAGTGAATTTTGATGCCAGCTTTTCTTAGAAAATGCATTCATGTTATGTGAACATCACTGGCTGGACCAGCATTTATTGCACTTCACTAACTGCCTTTGAGAATATGCTGTTGAACTGCCTTCTTGAATGATTGCAATCCATTTAGTGTACGGTTACACACAATGTTGTCAGGGAGGGGGTTTGAAGACTTTGACTGGGACACTGAAGGAATGGCAATATTGTTGCAAGTCAGAATGCTGAGTGGCTTGGAGAGGAACTTGTAGGGGGCAATGTTTCCATGTTCTGCTGCCGTTGCCCTTCTCAGTGATGATGGCTGGTGAGGAGATGATGTGCAACAGTAGCTGCAGTACTCAAGTTATTTACTCTAGTGAAGGTGAATATGAACGAAATAGAGACTGAACTCAAGCATGTGAACCGAACAAAGACTAGGTGGGGCAAGTAAAATTCTTGTACTAATGGAATGAAGATATGAAGAACAATATAGTTTCAAAGCAGTTTTGAATGTTTTGCCCAATGATATGACTTTTGAATGGTAGTATGCGGTTAGGTGGACCAAATGGCATCATTCAAGACTGGGTGTAAGGTAATTATTAACACACAAATTTATACATTAACAATAGTGTTAGTATTAATAGTGTTTACATGACATAACAATAAGATAATGTTCTGTTATGAATTGCTCTGTTCTCCTGAGACGTGGCTAATGATAGCAAGTGTAGCAAACTGAAAAAGATATGGGTAACTGCAACATTTTACAGCAACAAGCTGACCAGTGACAGGATAACATAGGACAATAATCTTACTGGCAATTCAACTGAGGCTAGCCAGCTATGTCAGCACAAATCAGGATTAAACCTGATTTGTAGCTTAGTGTACCTTTCCATCTCATGTAGCTCAAGGGTGACACAGTTAAACACACAGTCACAAAGGGGTACCACAGAGATGTAAAATCTGTTTCAGATTTTTTTTGATATTGTAAACATCATTTTGATTTTTGCAAGGTCAGATTATTGCACAGATCTTTAAGAAAACCAAATGACATCACAATTTGTGATGGTCTCATTTAAGAGGTCTCTATCTTACTCTATGTACATTCAATCACTGTCAGTTGGTTAGACTGCAAGCAGTCATCCAGACTGTTAGCCAGCTAATCAACTATGTATATAATATCGTATAAATCTAAGGTGCTTGTGGCACAGTGGTAGTGTACCTGCCTCTAGGCCAAGAGGCCTGAGTTCAAGTCTCACCTGCTCTGGAGGTGTGTATTAACAGGTTGATTAGAAAATATCTATAATAGTAACCTAAGCAATCATTTAACTCAGACGCTTTATGCAACTCTGAGATGCCACATTTGTGTACATAATTGTTATTAAATGTCCAGATATCTGACTCAATAAGAACCAGTCACTCTGTGATATGTTACACGGACTAACATATAGAAAACCATACAAAGCACAGTACAAAACTTCAAAATATTGTTTGAAGATACTCATAATAAAATCCAATGAAATATAATACTTAAGTGCAATTAGAAGCTAGCTATTGCTCTCTAGCATTTACTGGTTAAAGACTTCAGTCAGCTCCTTTAATTGAGGCAATTGTCCAGTTACACAAAGTAAGCTAATGCCTCCATTAAGACTCTTGATGAAAGAATTAAACAAACTAGTTAAGCACGATAGATTTTCCAAACTCATTAATTTCAAATTTTAAGTCACATAAGGCCGAGCTTGATAAATCTAGCTTTATATCCCATCAGATTAGCCAGAACACAAGCAATTATTTTGTTATTCTTAATAAAGAGATACAGTTATTTTAATTTTTTTTCTCTCTGTAGAATGAAATACTTGCCTTGGATTTGATATCTCTGTGTAGAACTCGTTTGTCATGTATGTGCTTCATTCCGAGGCAAATTTGTACAAACAGATTCAATATCTGTTAAAAGCAAAACAACAAAATAATTCCTCTGTCAATTTCTAATAGTGAGTACTTCATGAAAAAGGCACTCTGGATTCTGTGCAAGTTACTATTTTATAAACCTAAGTTTTAAAATAATTTACAATTATCAAAATTGTACCGATTGTTCAGGTTAATCTTAAAATATAAATATTTCAATTGTAGTATAATGTTACATAAAAGAGCAAAAAAATTTTTTTTAATGTTTCATATATCAAAATTGCAATGAATGAAGTGGACACAATCACAGATGTTCTTAGTAAGCTGGGAACACTGACCGGAATGCTAGGACAACCCAGTGTCAGCCACTTTTTGCCATCTGGCAACTAATTTGCAGATGTTGGAACTGCTGTCCCTTTAAAGTGTAAACGTCTGTAAGTATTGCTGGCCAATTGGACAGCCAGCAACCCGGTGGTCTCAGAGTATATGTCTGCGTTTTTTTTGGGGGGGTGTGGTTTACAGAGAGAGCAAGTTGGAGGAGCAAAAAGGGGTTATTGCTAAGTGAGCTATCCCATGAGAACAGTGCCCAATTAGAAAGGTCCATCCCCACAAAGATGGAGATGAAACAAGGGCGTTTAAACGAGGAGGGGGAAATCTTGCAGTTTCCCGGCGTTCAATCTAATATGGCCAGTTCCAGACAACCCGCAAGTGTAGCTGGAACTAGGCACACAACAATTCACGCAGGTGAATCCTGCTCCTCTAAGTCTGTGATTACGTTTCATTCATTTATCACAGGATGTATACCGTTTCTTCTGGAAATAGTTTGTCCTTTCGCTGCAGGAGTTTTTGCGTGAGATCTCCACCATCACAGAATTCCATCACTATATAAAGATGCCCTTCAGCTGCAATAGGAAAAAAAATCATAACATTAAATATGTAAATAGTGAAATCCTAAATTAACTAGTTGTCAAAGCAACAATTTATTTCCACAGGACTCTTTTTATCCAAAACCATGATACTTTTTCGCAAAGTACAAAGTAGAAAAAACATTCCAGAAACAGACTTTTACACCTGTTATTCATCTGCAGGGTTTTAGCTGTATGTTATTGTTCCACAGGAGTTTCCTTCCAGCACGCCTTATCTAAGCCTACCCATGTGTCCTTCCACCTCTTTCTTTCCTTGTGCACTTAGCAAGTTGCTTCCCTTTAAATGCATCTATGTTATTCACTTAAATCACTCTATTTAGCAGTGAATTTCACATTCTCACCATTCCTTGAATAAAGACATTTCTTACAAATTACTCAAATTTATGGGAGCATTTTTTGTTATTTTGCTGTCCTTCATTATGGATTCCCAATAAATGGAAACATCTTCTCCACATCTATCATCAACACTGTCAGAATTCATCCACCTCTGAATAATTTTTCCAACAGAAAAGAGTCCCATGTAGTTGCTTCAATCTTCCCTGATAGTTATAGCCTCACTGTGTATGTACATTGATGGTTGCTACTTTAAAAGAATAATTATTCATTGTAAGATGAATCAGGCCTCCAGAGCATGAAATGGTGAAAAATAGAGTAATTCTTTTTTTAAATAGAGGAAATTTTTCACCAAAGAGGAACTAGAGAGCAGTTCATGCATAGCAATATAACTTTATCTATTTCTTTTCCCCTAAATATATTTAAGAACTCACCAGCAGTAATATTTAATTGTTTTTTCACATTACTTTCATAATATACATTAATTTTGAAATGTGCTTTAATCTGCATCCAAATTAAAATAATCTATCTCCACCATTTCTCAAAGTTTTAATTATTTGTAATTTTTTTCTTGTCTCTCCCCACTGTTTTATTAGCTTCCTTCATCATTTCTCACAACAATGATAAATATTTCATCAACGGGATTAATTCATGCCAAAGTTGTTTCACACAGCCTATACCAAAAGTGAACTGTTTGCAAATAATTTTCCTGTTGGCTCAGTATTGTAGTTTCAAGCATTTGATAAATATTACACACCAATGTAGGTGTGGAAAACAGCAGCAAAAGAAATTTAACTGAATGCAGGTGATTATGGACATGTCTCACAACAACAGCACATAAATTTTAAAAGTCACTTCAAACATTAGCAGTTTGAAGCAAGACACAAATTTATGAAATGCCACATGGACTGACTGCCTACAGATTGTGTGTGCTTTGAACAAAATAGAATGTATCTGCAAATACAAATCCCAAATGCAAGTTCATCCAACAGACTTACGTGTGTGCATATGATACAATGTATGCACACGTGTGATGGAGTATGTGAGTGAGTGAGAGAGAGTGGGAGAGAGAGAGAGTACGAGAGTGGGTCTGTGTGTAATCATGTATAAGAGAGTGTGTGTATGTGTGCGAGAGCATATAGTGTGGTGGGGTCACCTGTGGTGTGACATGAATCCATCATCCCAGTTGAGGCCATCCTCATGGGGAGTGAACTTGGCTACCAGCCTCTGCTCAGCAACTCTGCGTTGTTGCTTATCCAAAGTCAGCCTTGGAAGATGGTCCTCGAAGATCTGAGGCCAAATCTCCTTGACCTCTGAAGTGCTCCCTCACTGGGAGGGGATGTCTGGTGATTGGTGTCTATTCATCTATTGTCGTAGCGTCTGCTTGGTTTTGTCAATATACCATGCCTCAGGGCATGCTTGTCTAACTGTATGAGTTAGATAATGTTGGCTGAGTCGCATGAGTACCTGCCGCACAAATGATGGACGGCATTCCCACATGTGATGGTAGTATCCATGTCAACACTCTGATACGGTGTTACAGTGGTTGCCATGGCAGGGTTGTATGATGTTGTGGTCGGTGTTTTCCTGAAGGCTGGGTAGTTGGCTGTGAACAATGG
Source organism: Chiloscyllium plagiosum (assembly GCF_037043375.1). Taxonomy (NCBI): domain Eukaryota; kingdom Metazoa; phylum Chordata; class Chondrichthyes; order Orectolobiformes; family Hemiscylliidae; genus Chiloscyllium; species Chiloscyllium plagiosum. The sequence goes on along the minus strand of NW_028270144.1, from coordinate 103,654,752 downwards.
TCTGTTTAAGGTTTGACAAATGGCATGCGCGTATATGTGTACACACACGTACACACGCGAACTCTCTCCCTCTCTCCTCCCCCCACACATGCGCGTGCACACATATAAGTCTATGGGGTGAATTTGCATTTGCAGATTTGTATTTGCAGATACATTCTATTGTGTTCAAAAAGCAGGCTGTCAGTCCATGTGATTGTTTATAAATTCCTACTTTGGAAATAAAACCAGTCTGACTCAAGGTTGGGATACAGACAGACTGTAACCTCACACCTGTAATGTATTCTCGGAGCTGAGATGTCTTTTCCTTATATACTGATAAAACCTTCAGTTATCCTGGGACTGTGACTTGAAAGAAGTTCTGGGATTTACATATTAATCAATTGAAACCTGCATCCCCATTCTAAATGATTAAAGACTTAACAGCAATCTAGGTTTGTTCAATACATCGCATAAATTGTCTGACACTTTGATCCTTTACTATAAATTCTTTGTCCTATGATCCTGCCCCACTAGTTACCTGACGAAGGAGCAGCACTCTGAAAGCTTGTACTTCCAAATAAACCTGTTGGACTATAACCTGGTGCTGTGTGATTTTTAAACTTTGTCCACCCCAGTCCAACACCGGCACCTCCACATCAGAACTTCAAAGGAACTTGGATGTATCTAGTCGTGAGACACTGAAAGTTAACATGCTGATCCAGCAAGCAATTAAAAAGGCAAACAGCCTTAACAACATGAGGGTTTTGACAACAGAAGAAAGATGTCTTGCTGCAATTGTATTCAATTTTGATCTCCTTATGCAAGAGAAAGACAGACGTACCAGAGATGGAGAGCAACAAATGTTTGCAAAAATTCATGAAATGGAAGAACGGAGGAAACAGTAAATGTGAGGAAACATTTGTCCTGTGAGAAAACAGTAAATATTACCTCATGTTTTAGAAGAATGAGAGATGATCTCATTCAAACATACAAAATTCTTACAGGGTAGGTGCAGGATGGGTCAGGGTGGGGTGGCAACTAGAAGAAAAGATTAGAGGCTCCAAATGAAAGGGCAAGCCATTTAGGACTAAAATAAGGTGGAACTTCTTCACTTGCTCGATAGCGAATTGCTTAGAATTCTCTATTGCAGACAACTGTGGGGGCTCAGTTGTCGAGTATGTTTGAGACTGAGATTCATAGAGTTCCACATATTAAAATCATCAATGGATAATGCAAGTAAGTATTGTTGACATAGAAGATGGGGAGGCAGTAGGATAATGGTGATGTCACATGACTCATAATCCAGAACAGGGTTCAAAATCCCACTATTAATGGCTGATGGTAAAAATTAAATTCAACAAAATCTGCAATTAAAATCCAGTCTAATGCTGACCACTGTCAATTACCCTAAAAACTCCTCTGGTTCACAAATGCCTCTTGCCATCCTGGCCTAGTCTGGCCTACGTGTAACTCCAGGCTCGTATGAACATGGTTAACATTTCACATGTTCTGAAATGACCTAAAACATTTGGCTCATGGGAAATAGGAATGGGTAATACATACTGGCTCAGCCAGCAATGTCCACAACCCATGAATGAATAAAAAGCAAATGTCGGTGGGTAGGGAAATTATTGGAGAAGTTTCTTCGGGATAGGATTTACTCATGTTTGGAAAACTATGGACTTATTAGCAATAGGCAGCGTGACTTTGTGTGGGGAAGAACACGTCTTACAAGCTGGATTGAGGTTTTTGAGCAAGTGACCAAGATGATTGATGGGGGCAGAGCGGTAGATATTATCAATGTGGACTTTAGCAAGACCTTTGGCAAGGTCTCTCTTTGCAGACTGATATAAAGGTGAAGTCACATTGGATCTGCGGTATGTTGGTAAGGTGGATACAGAACTGACTTAATCATAGAAGACTGAGTAGTGGTGGAAGGGTAGAGACCAGTGACCAGTGGTGTTCTGTAAGGATCACTGCTGGAACCCTTGTTGTTTGCAATATATATATATATAAAAATGATTTGGAAGATCTGATTAGTAAGTTTGCAGCTGACACAAAGAATGGGGGAGCTGCAGATAGTGAGGATGTTTGCCAGAGGATAGAGCAGGATATAGATAGCAGATTTGGACAGAGCTTAATCTGGACAAATGTTAGGCATTTTAGGAGATCGTACGCAGGAAGAAAGTACACAGTAAATGACAGAATCCTTAGCAGCATCAACACACAGATAGATCTAGTTTTGCTTGTTCATAGTTCCCTGAAAGTGGCAATATATGTGGATAAGGTGGTTGAGAGTTACATAGCATACTTACCTTCCTCGATCAGGGCACAGAGTATGCTTAGTCATGTTGTAGTTGTACAAAACTTTACTTAATCCACATTTAGAATATTGCATACAGTTCTGGTTGCTACGTTAGCAGAAGGATGTGCAAGCTTAGGAGAGGGTACAGGAACAGTTTACCAGGATGTTGCCTGGTTTGGAGGTTATTAGCTATGAAGGGAGACTGAAAACAAATCAAGTTTGTCTACTTGAATATTGCAGGATGAGGGGCAACCTGACAGAAGTTTACAAAATTATGAAAGACATAGATAGGCTGTACAGTCGGAATCTTTATCTCAAAATTAGAAATGTCAATTGCAAGGGGCCATTGGCTTAAGGTAAAACAGGGTAAGTTTAAATGAGATGTGAGAGGCACGTTCTTTTTTTACACAGAGACTTTTAAGTGCCAGGAATGCGATGCCAGAGGTGGTGTTGGATGGGTATATAATAACAATGTTTAAAAGGTATCTTGCCAGATATATGAATAAGCAGGGAATAGAGTGACAGAAACCACATAAGAGGTAAAGGCTTTTAGTTTAGAAAAGTATCATGTGTCAGCACAGTCTTGATGGGCTGAAGTGCCTGTTTCTGTGCCGTACTGTTCTTTTTTCTAAAACAGCCAAGATTTCATTCATTTGCAGAGGGCTCTACGGGCTAAATGGCCTCCTCCTGCTCCTATTTCTTGTGTTCTTATGTCAGAGATCTAGATTATGGACTGATTTGATAAGATTTTTCTACTGGTGGATGAAAGCAGAACTAGTGCCAGTAAATATAATTGAGTCACTAATGAAATCAAAAGGGAAGTCAGGAGAAACGTCTTTGCACAGCAAGTGCTTCAAATGTGGAACTAGCTATCACAAGGAATGGTTGACACGAACATCAATGATACATATAAGGGCAGTTTAGATAATGTGTGGAGAAAAAGGAATTGAAAAGACAAATGGAAAAGGTTAGCTAAAGAAAGACGGGAGGTGTCTTATCTGCAGCACGTGTTAACAGCATGGACCCATTAGACAAGCGGCCTGTCTTAGTGCTGTGAATACTGTGCATGTCATTCACTTTGGAAAACAGCAAGGAGAGGAATGAACACTAGAACAAGCGAAAGAGCAATATTGGAGAAGGAAGTGTGAAGAATAGATAATTAATTCCATGAATTTCTCACCTTCAAATGAGTCTATAAATGTAACAATGTTGGGGTGCTTCATTCTTGCAAGGAGGATGGCTTCCCTCCGCGATCTTTGTAATCCAGAAGGATTCTAAATAAATAAGATAAAATGAAAATAGATAGCACATTGCCTTGTTCTGAAAAATAAACACCGAGAATCATTTTTCCCCCAAAGGTCCATATTGTATGTATCATTAAAGCTTTAGAACAGAACTTGTAACTTTGCTACAATTAAATCATAAGCCATATGGTTATGAATTATGTGCTTAAATGATATGCAATAGCAAGAGGATGTGCATCCTCTACCTAGTGCTAACTTGATACAGTCTAAACTGGACTCTGAAAGGTCACTGAATCTGAAATGTTAACTCTGATTTCTCTCCACTGATGCTGCTAGATCTGCTGAGATTTTCCAGCAATTTCAGTTTTCATTATAGAAGATCTCATGGCACTTTTCAAAGAAGATCAGTAACTCTTCTTCAAATTCCTGACCAATATCTTTTTCCTGAACCTATACTATCTCATTGCTATACACAGCTTGGTTGTCAGTGGAACAGTACCAATACTTAATGTGTAATGACTTAACAATTTTGGCATGTCCAGAGATGTGAAAAGGAATTGGAACTTGGAACGTCTCTCCAAATGTCCAGGAGTATAAATTGTGACATAGCCAAGAACAACTTTTGGCTCTTTTTGTAGTTCACCCGAGACAAAGAAAGTAATCTAGCCACTTTATTGTTTGATGCACATTATGATAAAATCACCAGAAGAACAAAACAAACATACTTTTTGAGAATGCAAGTGGGATGACTACCAGCTCTAAAACTGTTCGCTGCCACAAATGATAATTCGTGCTGATCCAAGTCCAATGGAATGTAATTCTCAATTTCTATAAATTGTATTGAGAACAAAGCTAAATGATATCTTTGCCTTCAGATGGATAATGGAAATAAAAATAAAGTGACAACGTAATCATCTTCATGAAAACTCACATCATATTTACCTTTGAAAGATGAATTTCCTTCATGACATATTGCTGACTTTCATTATGCGCTTGGACCAAAAGAGCTCTGCCAAAGGAACCTTCCCCAATTACCTTTAATACAGTGTAAGCATCCATCATCAAATTCTTCTCTGAAAAACAATTGCAGACATGCTATCAGTGAAACGTTTTGCACACTTTTACACTAATCTTTATTGAACTTGCTTTAAATAAGAAACTGTTAAATGTGGTTTCAGAGAGAATTGTGTGCCCTTGCACACTGAACACAGAAATCTAATGCACAGATATAGCAATCAGTTAGGAATGCAATAATATAAACCAAAGAACTGTGGATGCTGGAGATTTGAAACAAAAACAGAAATTGCTGGTGAAGCTCAGCAGGTCTGGCAGCATCAGGAGTTCTGATGGAAAGCAACCAAACCCAAAACGTTAACTGTTGTCTTCCCAAAGATGCTGCCAGACCTTTTGAACTTCATCAGCAATTTCTGCTTTTGAATTAGGAACGCAAATCTTACATTGTCCTTTATTGCACAGGAGCTGTGACATAGGAAGTCTTACTAGCATTGTATAAGGGATTGGGGAGACCACACCTGGAGTACTGTATACAGTTTTCATACCGAAGGAAATACATGTTTGCTTTATGTGAGATGCAACAAACATTCACAAGGATAATTCCTGGGATGGAATTGTCAGCAAGTAGAGACTGAGCAAACTAAGACTATATTATCTGGAGTTTAGAAGAATTTTAGGTGATTGCAGTATACAATGAAGCACAGAACTTCCTATTGAGTTCTTGGCCAAAACCTCTCCCTCTAACAGAGTATCAGAGTAATTTGCCATTAGTAGGACTTGCCTGCACAAATACTCAAATTGCCAACCACTTTTACCAATGACAGGCATTGAACATTTAAAAAGATTAATTTGTTGAAAAACACCCTGGTGGAGTAGCAGAAAGCATAGGGGACTGTCAAAGAATACAGGAGAATATAGATAGACTGGAAAGTTGGACGGAGAAGTGGCAGATGGAGTTCAATTCAGGTAAGTGTGAAGTCTAATTCAAGAGCGAACTATACTGTAAACAGAAGGGCCTTAGGAAATGTTGATGAGCAGAGAGATCTGGGAGTTCAGATCCATTGTACTCTGAAGGTGGCTGCACAGGTGGATAGAGTGGTCAAGAAGGCGTATGGTATGCTTGCCTTCATCAGACAGGGTATTGAGTATAAGAGCTGGCAGGTCATGTTTAAATTGTACAAGACCTTGGTTCGGCCGCATTTAGAATACTACAGTTCTGGTTGCCACATTACCAAAAGGATGTGGAGGCTTTGGAGAGGTTTACGAGGATGTTGCCTGGTATGGAAGGTGCTAGCTATGAAGAGAGGTTGAGTCGGTTAGGATTGTTTTCATTAGAAAAAAAGAGATTGAGGGGGGACCTGATTGAGGTCTACAAAATCATGATGGGTATAGACAGGATGGATAGAGATAAGCTTTTTCCCAGGGTGAGAGATTCAATAACGAGAGGTCACACATTCAAGGTGAGAGGTTAAAGGTTTTTTTTTAGATTAGATTAGATTACTTACAGTATGGAAACAGGCCCTTCGGCCCAACAAGTCCACACTGCTCCGCCGAAGCGCAACCCACCCATACCCCTACATTTACCCCTTACCTAACACTACGGGCAATTTAATAAGGCCAATTCACCTGACCTGCACATCTTTGGACTGTGGGAGGAAACCGGAGCACCCGGAGGAAACCCACGCAGACACGGGGAGAACGTGCAAACTCCACACAGTCAGTCGCCTGAGGCGGGAATTGAACCCGGGTCTCTGGCGCTGTGAGGCAGCAATGCTAACCACTGTGCCACCGTGCCGCCCACACGGGGGATAATGTGGCAGGTTGTTTACACAAAGGGTGATAGGTGCCTGGAATGCGGTGCCAACAAAGGTAGTAGAGGCAGGCACGGTGGATTCATTTAAGATGCGTCTGGACAGATGCATGAGTAATTAGGGAGCAGAGGGATACAGATGCTTTGGAATACAGATGCGATAGGTTTAGACAGTGATTGGATCGGCTCAGGCTTGGAGGGCCAAAGGGCCTGTTCCTGGGCTGTAAATTTTCTTTGGTCTTTGTTCTTCTGACAGCTGAAAAAGTTGTACAAATCCAAACCACAGTAACCCTATTACAGTAACCCTGCATTTTCATTTCCCAAAACGTGAACACAAATACAAAGCAGAAGAAAACATCATTCAATTTATAAGGCTTTTTTCTCTACAAGCACTCCAGTGATGGACCTTGCCCTCAAACCACCACTTTTTAAAATGTATTCATGGGATGGCTGCACTTATTGCCTCGCTCTAGTTGCTCAGAGGGCACTTAAGAGACAACCACATTGCTGTGGGTCTGGAGTCACATGTAGGCCAGACTAAGTAAGGATAGCAGTTTCCTTCCTTAATGGACATTAGCGAACCAGATGGATTTTTCCAGCTATCTATGCATGGTCATCACTAAATCCTTAATTCCAGGTATTTTTATTGAACTCCACCATCTGCTGTGGCGGGATTCGAACCCAAGTCGCCAGAATGTTACTGAGTCTCTGGATTAACAGTTCAGCAATAAAACTACTAGGTGGTCACCTCCCAAGTTTCAGAGCCCTACATAACGTTCCCTCTGAAACTAAAATCATGCTGTGTTGATTCCTTGTGAATCCCTTTAATCAATCGATAATTTCTGAAAATACTAACGATAACAAATTTTACCAACTTTTACAATTAGAGTTTCATTAAAATATTGATGTGGGAAGCAGCTATGTGCTTTAAAATAAAATCCAACCATTTCTAGTGGAAAACAGATACGCCCTAAGGCCACTTATCCTTAATCAGGGCGTGTTGTGAACATCAAATCTTGAACCATGTTTAAAATGAATGCTAGAATTAGGGTGGGGTTTTGTTATTGCTCAGATACAGGATTTTTAACACTTTGGAAATTGCAGAGGATACCAAATGTTCAAAATTTCCATATGATTGCACTAAGTCACTATCCCCGGGCTAGATTAAATCCACTTCACAGGAAAAGCATGAATACAATGTTATTGTATGAACAGACGTGATAGTTGACAGTGGGCGGATAGTTCACTTAATACGGATGTTTTATACTGTGAGCTACCCAGCCTTCATCAGTGGAAGGTACACAATAGGATCGATATTTGTTAAAGGGACGATATTAATTGTAACGTCATCAAATTCTCCGAAATAAACATATTACTGATAGTTCAAAGCTGGAGATCTCGGAATATTTGTTTTAAACTACTTTTTTTTCTATTTTTGCTTCCACTTGGGGGGAGGCGTCAGGAATTCCTGGTTCATGTTACCTACCGACAGTCTGACAGAACGTAAAACGCACGTTCCATTCAAAAGCGAACTCTTTATGCTAATGCTACTCTTCTTCGAAGGCACAGAAAACGAAGCGGTCAGTTAAATCACTGGGAAATATTAAACCACTTCCCAACTTTGACACAAGCCGGAAATAACCTGCAACCGAGGCTGTGGGAGGGCATTAACCATCATCACGTGTCAGGGTTTATAGAAAGCTCTTTGTAATGAGACAGTGACCCAGATTAATGTGGTAAAACAGCAATGAAGCGATGTTCAATTCTCCGTTATTTATGCTCAAACGAGGCACTGTTACACTTTAAAAATCCCAACATTGTTGTTCAGCTTTTGGTTTCAGTCACAAACTTTATTGAAGGGCGCAAAGTTGCTGCGTTTATGAGGGGGGCATGAAATAAGCTTGCCACATTAAATGAAGATTTGGAGGTGCCGGTGTTGGACTGGGGCGTACAAATGTTTTTAAAAATCACACAACGCCAACAGGTTTAATTGGAAGCACTAGCTTTCGGTGGTTGTCACCCTTATATATCCTGGTGTTGTGTGATTTTTTTAACGTAAAATTAAGTCTAGGTTCGATTTTAAGTAGCCTGTATGTAGTTTGGAAAGGCGTAATGTTAATGTGATGGGAAGAAGAGTACTGCCGCCAGTCACCAGCCCTTCCCACTGTTCAAAAGGACATGGTTGTACTTTTTCTACGGTTGAAACTAACGCACTTGCTGGAAGGAATTACGAAAGCAAATAGTATCACGAGCTGACTCTAGTGCAAGAGTCAAGATGTCTTGTTTCAATTGTAAAAGAATCTTGGTTAGCTGGAGCTACATTCCCTCTAATTTTATTGTCCAGTTTCTGAATGTCTGAGTTGCAGCGCTTTCCGGAACCAGATATCGATGCGGCGCCACGCCAAGTGTGTTACCTCAAAGTCGCCACTCCGTTTAGAAGGAACGTTAATCGAGAATATAATGTTCAGATTTATCTTATTGCCAAAGAAAGAAGGCAAGAGCCAGGCTCTCTAGGCTAATTTTTGGGATGGCGAAATTATGCAACAACATAGAAGAAACTGTACCTGTATTCTACTGTGTTTGGGTGAATATGTCATGTCATTGAATCAGCAAATTTTGTGATTTGGACGTGCTGGTGTTGGACAAAGTTAAAAATCACACAACACCAGGTTACTGTCCAACAGGTTTATTTGGAAGCACGAGCTTTGGGGCGCTGCGCCTTCGTCAGGTGATTGTGGAGTACACGATTTTAAGACACAGAATTTATAGCAAAAGTTTACAGTGATGCAACTGAAATGATATATTGAGAGAGATCTGGATTGTTTAAGTCTCTCATCTTTTAGAATGACTCTATTGGTTTCATATCTTTCATATGTAAATCCAGAACTTTTTTTTAAAGTTGCATTCTCAAGTGAACTTTAACGATAAATGTCATGTCAACTTAGGTAATGTGAGGCACATTATGTGCCCCAATGTTCAGACTGCTTCTATTCCTAATAAGGAAATTAACAGAACCTTACATGGATTCATGCAGTTTTTGAGCAAAAATAAAAAGTAATTCTGCAACTAAAAATTCACCCCACAAACTTACGTGTGGGTGGGTGGGGGTGGATATGAGTGTCTGTGAGTGTGTAGGTGTATAAGTGAGTGTCAAGTGCATCTGTGGGTGTGTGTGTGTATGAGAGGGTCACACATACACACTCATACCCATCTCACAGACCTATACTCTTTTATACTCACACAAATACAGATACTCTCTCATGGATACTCATACCTGCCCAACACAATTCCTCTATTGCTAAAAATATAGTCTGCATTAGTCAATGAATTTGTCGGGCATGTGTAAAACAATTGTGTAATTTGATTCCTTTATTTTTAAAATTTGAGATTTAGAAATTACTGCCTTGAATATTGAGATTTGAAGGAGATTTAATTTCAAATCCTTCAGTGTGACTAATGAGATGCACAGTTGCTTTTCCTTTTCATTGCTAGATGGCTGGCTTTCTTATTACAATATCATTGGAAGTCAAAATGCAGAAGGCCACATCTAAATATTGGCAGAAACCAGTAGAGAACCTGGTTTAAATTGTCAATTAGATTGGTTTACATATAACTTTGTTTGTGATTTCAGTGTGGATTAGTTTTAAACTTCTAACCAAAGTTCCAATAATACATATTTGTCACAACTACCTACACCATTGCTTTTTAAACTAAACTGGTATCAAATTCTAATTTTTGTGTTCATTTTGAATGAAGGTTTCTGAAGAATGAAGAGTTCTAGAGACACATAATATTGAATAGTTTTGCTGAATAAAGTGTAACAATTATAAGAAATGTGTTGTGTACACATGATCAGGAACTAATCTCTGAATGGAAGAATTTGTGAACAAATGAATAAAAGACTCAAAATTGTACAAGTTTGCTGTATGTTGCTTTTATCTCCAAGCTCGCCACATTATTTTTCAATATTGTCCCTCTAAAAAGAATACATCAATTGTAGAATAAAGGTGTATTCATTAACACTTAAATCAGGAGGTGATGTGTTATGTGTATGTAATGAAGTCAGCTAAAAATTTTCTGAGAAGCCTCGACAGGGTAAACCGTAGGATGCTGTTTCCCTGTTTATAAAAAGGTCTTAAAGGGTTTCAGATTCCAACATTAAAAATAAAAAGCAAATTACTGTCAAAGGGTTATTGTCCCCCAGCCATAGGACTAAGACAAAAATAAAGTTTCATCAAGGGATGTCAATGTTTTTGGAATTTTGTGGGCTGATCAACACACAAGGCAGAAGTCAATTGATCTTTGGATAAGGAAATTAAAAGAGCACTATTATTGAGCAAGAAGTAGGGATGACCAGAATATGACCCATTCTGCTCGCAGTTAGTTTTTCACAAGGTTTCTGTCTAGGATTCAAAGAGGACACTATGAAAAAGCATAAAGGCTGGCAGTAACTTCAATTTCCATGTTTAACCGTTCAAGTACTTAATAATGACCATAAACTCCAAAAGGCTCTGCTCAACATGCACCAATGTTTAAGCAAATGTACCACAAAGAACATAATGGCACCTTCCTTGCCCTAACTACATTGTTTGCACCCTTAATATTAAATCACCACAGAATTAGAGATAAAATGTAGGGGTATGGGTGGGATGCGCTTCGGCGGGTCAGTGTGGACTTGTTGGGCCGAAGGGCCTGTTTCCACACTGTAATGTAATCTAATCTAAAAAATGAACTTCTTTCAATGAGGCTGAGGACCCAAAAGGAGACAAATCAGGTACTTAATATACTGAGTCAAAAATCTGGAAGTAAGCAAGCAAGCTGCTTAAAAAGATCAAATGCAGGAATGGCACTATACACCAAAAAAAAACCCAACGACTTCAACAAAACTGGCAAAATGGATGCAACTCCAACAAACAAAGCTTGACATCAAGGTAAAGCAGCTGGCTTGATTGACAATGTTCACTCCCTCCACCATTAATGCACAGTAGTAACATGTTGAAATTTGCACATCTTGTAGATGGAACACAAGATTCTGTAGCACTTTCTAGACCAATGACCACTTCCATCTGGAAGGACAAGAACAATAGATACATGGGAACACCATTACCTGCAAGATCATCCAGGTACAAGTCCCACTTGCCTTTGAGGTGTCTGAACAGTTTGATTAAAAAAAATTTAACTGATTCATTCAGTTTTATTTTTAAAATGGAAGGCAGAGCTGAAATACTTTGGTTGAAACATCCAATGCCTAAGCAATACTTAAAAAGAAATACAGCCAAAAAGAATAGCAAGAACCATTTAATGAAAATAAGCACAATGCAAAGTAGTAAATAAAGTTTCAATTGAGAAGATCTAATATTCCAAGCCAAAGCAAAATTAAAAATTTATTTGCATTGTTGCTTCATATAGTTTATACTTATTGCAAGCATGTTAAAAATTACCACATTTTGTTACAAGAAAAAAAGACTACTTTTAAAACAAACAATACTTCACACCAGGTGATTCGCATTAGTTTTTTTTCTTTAGAATTCTAAGAGAAAAGAGATGTTTTATTCAATTAGTGTTTGCTCAAACTTAAATTCCAGGACTGAGATAACTTAATAGCTTTATTATACACACATTGTGTCTGCCACTGTCTTCCAAACATATTGGAATTTTTTTTGTAAAACAAGATTACAACTGTGCATATCAAACATTAATAACTAAAGAATCAAACACTTAAATTCGCTGAAACCTTGTTGGGGTGAGAAAAATAGGTCACTCTTGTATATTGTCAACCATTAAAAGAAAAAACAAAAAATGGTGGGAGAAAGCTCAGCGGTTAGACAACATCCATGTAGAGAAGCAAATGAGTAAACATTTCAGGGCAGTAACTTTTCATCAGAACTGGGAAATGTTAGCAATGTAGCAGCTTTTGAGCAAGGGATGAGACAAGAATTTTTTTTTAAAAAATGCTGTAAAAGAATGGACGACAGGAGAGAATGAAGGACCAAGAAGGTTATTCCTCCAGGTCCAGATGGAGTGGAATGGATGCAAGAAACAAAACAAGATGGGCCTGGAGCAGTTATGCTGCTAATTCAAATGAAAACTTAAGTAAAGCAAGAAAACAATATGGCATATTTATCCACCGCTCAAATAACTGATTACATCTCTAACTATTCCCAGTTCTGATAAAAACGCACTGGCCTGAAATGTTAGCTATTTTCTGTGCACAGATGATGCTCAACAAGCTGCATTTGTTTTTATTTCACATTCAGTGCCTACAGCACTTCGCTTCATCCAGAAAGGAAATCTTTTCTTAAAAATACTAGAGCAAAAAGTTAGTTTCTTCAACTAGAAGACAAGAATAGCCATAGTATTCAGCTCTAATGGACTTGGGAGAAACCAAACTTGGAGTTTTAAAATCATTCTCATTTTCATCCATCAATTTCATAGGCCTTTGTCATACTACAGCATGACAAAGCACTTTAAAAACAAGATTAAGCACTAAATATTTCTATAGCTTTGTTATGTTAAAGGCAGTATAAAATGCAGGACATCACTGTTTAGAAATGGCAAGGAAACAATTATGCAAAGCAGACTGCACTGCATTGGATTAAATGATGCTTTGGGACATAAGGTGCATTTAATTAAAAAAGATAATCCATATTCATTTGAAAATATTAGTTCAGTGTTGTAATGCATTATTCATCTTGAATGAGTAGGCAATAGATACGCCTCCCAAACTTTTTAGATCCTCCAGTGAAGACACACAGGGATTGTGGTCCTGCAACATTAATGGCATTTGGGAAGATGCCTGTTCAATACGTCGTGAACGGCGCACAGGCGTCAGAAAGTTCAACTCTTTGATTGCAGAGTTTCTATTTTCCATCTGAACCACATTTTTATCACTGAGGGAGAGAAAAGTCAATGGATTATAAAGATGAACAGGACCAAGTTACCAGTTGTCAAGTCAATACTATTTTATACATATTTAATGCCAGTATAATTAACTCAATTGAAAATTAAAAACAAACAGATCAAGTATAAATATACATAGAGCTGAATCTTGCCAAGTTTTAAATTTCTTATCAAACCTTGCTATACATCCCCTGGAACTATTAAGATGTACATAGTATTACTATTTAAAAAGGAAGCAGTTGAAATTCAAGAACTTTCTTACCATTTATTCCTAGGGGTTACACTCACACTATACTTAATAGATGATCCTCTATTTTGTGTTTTACTCGGTGTCAGTATTTGTTTCAATGGGGTCTTCATATGGTCAACTGTTACATCTTCCACCTCACAATCCTCTTTACCATCAGCTTCATCCACCACACGCTCCATAGAAGGAGAATGCAGTTCTTTTGATGTGGGCTCCACTTCTTCCCTTGCATAAAGTTGCTGTTCACCTGCTGAGAGGTCTGCTTTTCCATTACAGGAAACTTGCTGTTCAGTAAACAAGAGGTCTCCTTCATTTTCTCTGGAAACATTGTGATCATCAGTTGCAGCAATACGCATTTCATGGTTCTCTGGAGGGAGATCCGGTTTATCATTCATGCACTCCGCACTCTTCTCTATAGAAGGCCTCTGCTCAGTATCAGCCAGATCCACTTTGCTTCTTTTAGAAACACTCTGTTCAGTCACACACACGAGTTCCAACTTTGGATCTTTCTGTGCTCCATCCTCAGTTTTGTTCATTGCTATGGAGACAAGAAATACATGACAAACTTGTACCTTTGCACTGTGATTCTTAAACGTTATGCTTTAAATTGACTTGTTTCCCTTAAGCAAAAAGAACAGAATTCATTATTGGACTGCTCTCAAAGACAACCCATTCTAGAAATCACATTTTAAAACCTATTTTGTTACCACTAAGTTGGAAATTCACCTGAAGATTATCAATGGATGAGGCCTCTTCAAAGGCCTAAGTGCAATGAGGTAATAAACTGCTATGTTACAATTTAGACGAGGGAACCAGGGAATTCAAATATTGCTTTGGAAATTTAGTTTAAAATGCAATTTACTTTAAAGTGAAAAACAGAAGTCTCAAAAAAAATTGAAAAACCATAATTAGTAAGCATGGAAGTTGAGGAATTTCAAGGCAAACAGGCCAGCCAACCATGTTCAGGTAAAGATTTTTCCAAATTAATTAATTTGCTGGTAGAAATTGTCTGTAATAGTCCTGCAAGTTTATTTTCCTTAAAGCATCTAATTTCCTCTTAAATCATCGATTGTCTCTACTTCCACTTTTCTCATGGGCAGCAGCTCATTGCTGTGTGAAAAAACGTTCTTCCTCACATTTCCTCTTTACTTCTTGACCAAATACAGAAATGTGCTCCTTGGTTCCTGTACTCTCCGATAATGGGAACAGCTTTTCCTGATTCAATCTACCTTAACATATCATTCTTCTTTACCTCCATCAAATCTCTTTTGCTTCAGGAGAACAATCCCAAGTTGGAGACAATACCAGCTTTTCCAAACCAAACTTGTTGCTAAGATCTTTTGTTCCTGGAACTATCCTGGTAAATCTCTGCAGACTCTCAAGATCCCTCTAGCTCATCTTGATAAAAGGTCAGGTGACCAGATGTATCCAATCACAGCTTTATAAGTGTTCTGCATAGTCTATACTTTTGTGCTGGATACCTAAGATGCCAAAGATTCCTGGTATCCTCAAAGATCTATGTTCATGGCCCCTTTGGTGCAGCAGAGCTTGCAGAACAATTAAAGTGAAGGAGGTGAAATGCAACAGTATAAATAACTGATCTGAGACAAAGTGACACAAACTTCTGTGGAGGATTATAGCAACAAAAATCAGCAATTGATGATTTGATACATGTGATTGCTCTGTGAACAATTATGTCTAATTATGCATTTCTAAAAAATACAGGCCAGAATATAGTGGTTCTCAATAGCAGCGAGGAGAAAAGAACAGATGTTTAAATAATTCTGAGATCATGAATGACACTTTTTTAGGGCACTTTACAGCCAATCAAGTATTTTTGGAAGAAAAGAAAACATAGCAACAATTTGTGTATGTAAACATACCAAAAACAATAATGTTTTGGGATGTTGCTTGAGGGATAAATATCAGCCGTCACAATGACGACAATTTTAAAAGAGTGCTCTTTGATCTCTTATAACGAGCTGAGAAGTCAAAATGGAAGCTTCAGCACTGCACTAAAATTTAGTGTTACTTTTGTGCTGAAGTCATGGAGTGGGATTTCAACCCACAAATCCCTGATGCACAGGTGAGTGCGCTACCTGCTGAGTCACATCCGACAAAGAAATTCAAGTGAAAAGACCTACATCAACCAAAGAACTCCAACTGCTGAATATTTTCTTTATTTCAGATGTCAAGTATACATTTTATTCATTCATGGGATGTGGGCATCACTGGCTCGGTCAGCATTAACTAGGTAAAAACAATGACTGCAGACGCTGGAAACCAGATTCTGGATTAGTGGTGCTGGAAGAGCACAGCAGTTCAGACAGCATCAGAGGAGCAGTAAAATTGACGTTTCGGACAAAAGCCCTTCATCAGGAATAAAAGGCAGAGAGCCTGAAGGATGGAGAGATAAGCTAGAGGAGGGTGGAGGTGGGGAGAAAGTAGTGTCGAGTACAATAGGTGAGTGGGGGAGAGGATGAAGGTGATAGGTCAGAGAGGAGGGTGGAGTGGATAGGTGGAAAAGAAGATAGGCAGGTAGGACAAGTCATGGGGACAGTGCTGAGCTGGAAGTTTGGAACTAGGGTGAGGTGGGGATGAGAAAAGTGGTGAAGTCCACGTTGATGCCCTGTGATTGAAGTGTTCCGAGGTGGAAGATGAGACGTTCTTCCTCCAGGCGTCTGGTGGTGAGGGAGCGGCGGTGAAGGAGGCTCAGGATCTCCATGTCCTCGGCAGAGTGGGAGGGGGAGCTGAAATGTTGGGCCACGGGGTGGTGTGGTTAATTGGTGCGTGTGTCCTGGAGATGTTCCCTAAAGCGCTCTGCTAGGAGTCGCCCAGTCTCCCCGATGTAGAGGAGACCGCATTGGGAGCAACGGATACAATAAATGATATTGGTGGATGTGCAGGTAAAATATTGATGGATGTGGAAGGCTCCTTTAGGGCCTTGGATGGAGGGGAGTGAGGTGGTGTGGGCACAGGTTTTGCAATTCCTGCAGTGGCAGGGGAAGGTGCCATGATGGGAGGGTGGGTTGTAGGGGTCGTGGACCTGACTAGGTAGTCACAGAGGGAGCGGTCTTTGCGGAAGGCGGAAAGGGGTGGGGAGGGAAATATATCTCTGGTGGTGGGGTCTTTTTGGAGGTGGCGGAAATGTCAGCAGATGATTTGGTTTATGCGAAGGTTGGTAGGGTGGAAGGTGAGCACCAGGGGCATTCTGTCCTTGTTACGGTTGGAAGGGTGGGGTCCGAGGGCGGTGGTGCGGGATGTGGACGAGATGCGTTGGAGAGCATCTTTAACCAAATGGAAAGGGAAATTGCGGTCTCTAAAGAAGGAGGCCATCTGGTGTGTTCTGTGGTGGAACTGGTCCTGCTGGGAGCAGATACGACGGAGGCGGAGGAATTAGGAATACAGGATGGCATTTTTGCAAGAGGTAAGGTGGGAAGAGGTGTAATCCAGGTAGCTGTGGAAGTTGGTGGGTTTGTAAAAAAAAATGTCAGCGTCAAGTCGGTCGTTATTAATGGAGATGGAGAGGTTCAGGAAGGAGAGGGAAGTGTCAGAGATGGTCCAGGTAAATTTAAGGTCAGGGTGGAATGTGTTGAAGTTGATGAATTGCTCAACCTGCTCACGGGAGCACGAGGTGGCGCCAATGCAGTCATCAATGTAGCGGAGGAAAAGATGGAGAGTGGTGCCGGTGTAATTACAGAAGATCGACTGTTCTACGTAGCAAACAAAGAGACAGGCAAAGCTGGGGCCCATACGTGTGCCCATAGCTACCCCTTTGGCCTGGAGGAAGTGGGAGGATTTGAAGGAGAAATTGTTGTTAAGGGTGAGGACCAGTTCGGCCAAACGAATGACTGTGTTGGTGGAAGGGTACTGTTGGGGACGTCGGGAGAGGAAAAAACGGAGGGCTTGGAGGCCCTGGTCACGGCAGATAGAGGTGTAGAGGGATTGGATATCCTTGGTGAAGATGAGGCATTGGGGGCTAGGGAAACGGAAGTCTTGGAGGAGGTGGAGGGCGTGGGTGGTGTCTCGAACGTGTGGGGAGTTCCTTGACTTTGGGGGGGGGGGGGGGATAGGACAGTGTCGGGGTAGGTAAAAGTGAGTTCAGTGGGACAGGAGCATGCTGAGACAATGGGTCGGCCAGGGTGGTCAGGCTTGTGGATCTTGGGGAGGAGGTAGAACCGGGCAGTGCGGGGTTCCCGGACTATGAGGTTGGAAGCTGTGGGTGGGAGATCTCCTGAGGTGATGAGGTTCTGTATGGTCTGGGAGATGATGGTTGGTGGGGTGGGGTCATGGTCGAGGGGGTGGTAGGAAGAGGTGCCCTCGAGTTGGCGTTTGGCTTCAGCGGTGTAGAGGTCAGTGCGCCAGACTTCCCCCTTTATCTGCTGTCTTGATGGTGAGGTCAGGATTGGAGCAGAGGGATTGGAGGGCTGCGTGTTGCAAGGGTGAGAGGTTGGAGTGGGGGGGGGGGGGGGGGGGGTAGACAGGTTGAGGCGGTTAATGTCCCAGCGGCAGTTGGAAATGAAGAGGTAGAGGGCAGGTAATAGGCCAGCACAGGGTG
The DNA here is from genome assembly GCF_037043375.1 of Chiloscyllium plagiosum. NCBI lineage: Eukaryota > Metazoa > Chordata > Chondrichthyes > Orectolobiformes > Hemiscylliidae > Chiloscyllium > Chiloscyllium plagiosum. The sequence continues at coordinate 103,636,695 of NW_028270144.1, read as the reverse complement.
TCCAGGTGGATGCAGTGTGTTGGAGATGGGCGAAGGGGTCCTTGGAAGGTGGGCGGGAGTCCTGATTGTGAAAGTAAGCTCGGAGATGGAAGTAGTGTTCGATGTCACTGCATGTATTAAATTCATTGATGCGTGGACAGAGGGAGATGAAAGGGAGTTCTTTGCTGAGGACTGATCATTCGTCCTCAGTGAGGGGGAGGTCTGGAGGGATGGCAAAAACTCGGCAGGGCTGGGAGCTGGGATCTGGTGTGGGTGTGGAGCTGGGAGTGGAGGCGGGGCTGGTAACTCGAGTTGGTGTGGTGGTGGAGTCATGAGCAGGGGTGGTGTTCCCCTCAGAGTTCTGGGGGGGTAGGGATGGTGACAGTGGAAGGCGTGTCAGCAGAATGCAGGCGAGTGGCATTGGTGGGGGCGGAAGTGGTGGCAGACATGGCAGTAGGGGTGGCGGAAGTCACTGAGCGTTAAACTGCCCATTCTCAATTGTCCTTGAACTGCTACAGCATTTTAAGCAGTAGTTGAGAGTCATATGAGTATGGTCTATAAATCACACATGCAGCAGATACCCTTCCTTGACAAGCATTAGTGAACCAGATACTGGTGACAGTTATGGAATTTGTGGAATGTGACTTTTATGGAATTCAAATTTGACCATCTCTCAGTAGAACTCAAACTAGCATTCCCAGATCATTAGATTGTGACTCTAGATTAGTTCAGTCAAATACCAGAACAGCACTCCTGTACATGATTCAGGGCAGGTGCACAACTGGCTCAGCAGTCGAGTGACCCTTCTCGATGAGAGAATGGATACACTGAGAAGGCATCAACTCACCAACATGTTGTTTTTTAGGAGTCTTGGTGTTTTTCAAAATATCTACAAGTGTAATGCGTAATTCATCTGCAGGCTGTAAAACAAAAACAACTTAACTTCTGCAAAAAGATGCATAATTATTCATTACAATTACCAATCATGCCTCCATAGTGTAAATGTTGCATCAATTTATGTCAATCTGGTGCAGATCTGAGATCAATACAAAAACACATTTGAAAAATGTTTGCAAAACTTATAACTAGCTAATAAATATATTTCCCACAACTCAGATCATAAATTAAACCAGCTTTCTTGCCTCGGCATTCAAGGAAAAAAAGTAATCAGGCAAATCAATCTTGTTAGCAATTGCTATGAATGCCAACATCTTAGGCCAGATTTTAGATATAAATCTGTGGTTTAATAGATGAAAATATGGGTTAATCTAGGGGAAAGAGATGGAAAGGAGACAGAGAGGAAAGATTTGTGCTAACTGCATAATACATCACCGCTATTCAATTTAGAACCATACATTTCACTATTTTAAAATTAAAGTAATTTTACTTGGATAAACTTTTGTTATTGATCATTATGCAAAAATATGAATATCACAGTTTCTCATACTTTGCCCCTGCTTTTTACATTCATAACACAGGCAAGTCATGGCTTTCTAATGGTCGAAAAAAAAAGTTTTTTTTAAAACTTGGAAAGTTGAATTTAATTGAGCAAACAAAAATATTTTAATTGCCAGTGCATTAAGTTGTCGAGTGGAAATAAATTTTCAACTCAATTAGACAAACAGACATCACCATTTGAGCACACTGAGTACAATTTCCAGCTTTAATTCAATGAAATGCTAAATTGTTGAAACCAGACAGTATTCTTTTCTGACCTAAATCAAGGAGACAATTATAATTGCACTCCCAAAATGCAAGCTAGCTCACTTGAATAGCTGCTAATAATTAATGATTGCTGTGGTACATTAACTTTTAAAGTTAACCCATTTCTAAAGAAACTGCCAGTCCTACATCTAGATATGCTCTGAGACAGAGATTCAGATCTTTCACACATCCTATAGCTCTTTGGAGACATCTGCAATTTGTCAAGATCCTATTTCATGCACCAGGGTTGGGGAGTCCAAAACTAGAGGGTAGGGAAAAGATTTAAAAAGGGACCTAAGGGGCAACTTTATCATGCAGAGGGTGGTGTGTGTGTGGAGCTGCCAGAGGTGGAGGCTGTTACAATTACAAGATTTAAAAGGCATCTGGATGGGTATATGAATATGAAAAGGTTTAGAGGGATATGTGCCAAATGCTGGAAAACTTAGGATATCTCGTTGAATTAGACCAAAGGGTTTGTTTCCATGCTTTATATCTATGACTCTATTAAGTGGACCACATGATTAGCTACACCTTATTTTTTAAAAAAAGAATTTAATTTTGCTGCTGCACATCTGAAGAATTTGGTACAGGAATACAGAGCAGGAATTACAACACAGCAGAACTTAGATAAATACTGTAGAAAATCAAATGCACAAATCTTGGACAAACAATTTTTTTCTCACTGATAGATCCAAATGCTGGTACATCTGTGCTGTCTCAATTCAGGGATAAACCTAATACGCCACCCAAGAAGTGTCACATGTATAAGTGAAAAACCTATACTGATAGCATGTGATACCTCTTTTTGCTCATGAACCATGATGGGAATGAAGGGGGAGAGTGCGAGAGAGAGAGAGCGCGAGAGAGAGAGCGCCTGTCAAAGCTAAAAGGATCAGGAATGGGGAAGATTGCACTGTATTCTACATTGTGTGTAGAGGGAATCTTAAGGGACTTAGAGTTTTAACAAATAGAGTTATACATTGATGGTTCATAATTGCCTGTAGCAGAAATTTATTTATTTGCAATAACCTGACATTCTTGTTACGCACAGAAATCTGATCTGTGCTTTCTATTAAGCTGGGTCTAAAAACAACTTTTACAAAATCTTTAATTATTGTGATAACTCCAGTAATAGCGAGGCTTGATTTCAAATGCACTACTCCAGTGAGACAGGACAATTCTAATTTTAAGAGATGCAGAGAAATAAAAGTAGTAGGCAGTTAGCAGTACCTGTGCCCCTATCTTGATGGCTTGTTCATAAATAGCCATGACATTATGCACCGATCCTTTGCGTTGTTCAAGCTGTGCAAGACAGATCCAATATCTTGCAAATTTTTTGGCTTTTGGAACACTCTCAATCAAAGTTTGAAGAGATTGTAAACAATCTTCACTTGGACAACCCTAAAAAGAGAAGAATTCAGATCTGAAAAATTCACTTCTGTCATCAACTTTGTGTATGGGGTGGGCCAGAGTGAAAAAAAGCATAACTTGTATTTCAATTTCTCCTGCAAATTAAACTTCAGGAACTTAATTAGAAATGTAAAGAAAAGGCCCAAATTATCTAGATTCCATCAATCTTCCAATTTCTTGAAAAAAATTAATAAGTTTGAAGTTGGAGAAATGCACCAAGAAATACATGTGAAATCTAATTGTTTTTCCATTTGCAGGAACATCCTCACAAAAGCTGTTACAAAAAAAGCAGAGAAACATCTTATTGAAGCATGCTATTGACAAAAGCTAGAATCATGTTTGAAAAGTGATTCAGAATTCCTCAGAAGTGACAAGATGGCAATGGGTTGGGGGTGGGGAGAAGAAGTATTACAGTCATACACTGCAATGTAGTAGATCCTATCTGGTTACCACAAAATATATTCCAGAAATATTCCATTGATTGAATATTATTGATAAGTCAAGATAATCTTTTCTATCCAGTTAATATTCTTGGATGACTTTAATGATAGTTTGTACTATATGGTGTTTTAATTCTCTTACCTCAATACTTTAATCTCTCAAGCCTTCAGAAATGCTTTTACTATCTTAAAAGACCTTGTTCAGTTGTTTTTCTTATCAGAGGCTCTAAATCAAAATACAATTTTACCTCATTAATCTGCTTCAGATATTGGGAAAGGGTCTGGTTGACTTTTTCCACAAGTTCACTTCGATTTTCCTCCTCAACAATTGCTGTCCAATGTGATTCCACAACTTTCTTTCTTTGCAACGATGTCATCGTTGGCCTTTTTACTAAGTTCCCCTTTGACGCTATCGATTGTGTTAGCTGTGCTCCACTTTAGAACAAAAAAGTGATTACCAAATCAATTTATGTAATTGAAACTGTCAAAAATCTTTGGTACTGCAAATATTGTGTTAAAGCAACTTTAAAAAAAATCTATGCTACATGAACAATATGATTGCAGAGTGTAAAATAATTCAAGTTAAACACAATGCATTTCTTTTCCAACTTTAAAAAAATGTAATAGACTTGAGATTATAAGACAGGACTACTGTATAGTTAGTTCAGCTTTAGACAGCTGTCTGAACATAAACAAACTTTGCATCTCTTTTGGTCCCAATGTTTCAGAGCATCAATTATTGAAAATTAACAATTATCAACCACTACACCAGAACAAAAAAAATTTTAAAAAAAAGTTACCTCTTCCCTTCAATAGGCACTTTCTGTTTTAGAGGTTTTAGGTTACCAACAGCTTTTGAAAAATTCCATGATGGGTGTCTTGCAGATACACTGTTGGAGGTGTGTTGGATTGGCACAGTAGTTTTCTTTGCACGGATTGTTGGAGTTGCTACTACTGCAGTGTCATCACAGCCTGATTGTGCAAAATCTAGTTTTAGGTCAAGCACATCAGTTACAAGTGGTTTCTGACTGCTTGCAGTAAGGAGGCCAGTTGCTGCAGTCAAACTCTTTTGTTTACTATGAGAGGTGACATTCATTGCCCTCCTAACAGGATGCCTGTTTTCCACTCCCTTTGGTCTAGGCTTGTGCATTATGCCTTTAGATTCTATATTGTGCATTTCTGTAGAAGTATGTGTTAACAAATCAGTTTTCTCTTGTTTCCTCTCCTTTTGCAGAGTACCTGATCTAAAGGATTGAATCTTAGATTCTACAATCTTACCACGAAATGAGCCTAATATGGGCTTCTTAATAGTATTAGGCAGCTTTGATTGATTGTTCTTTTCATCAATCATTAATTTGGCCTGCTCATTTTTGACTGCAAGAAAAGACTGGCTGAGTGTGACCTTCTGGACTTTTGGATGACTTTTTAATTTTGATTTTTGTTCTACATTAGAATTGTACTTTTGGCCAAAATGTAGCATCTTTGAATCTGTGCTTTGGGCAGTTTTGCTTTTGTTAACAGCTACAGTGATATTTCCTTTCAATTTTTGTTCTACTTCCAAATTGTTCTCTTGGGCAGCTAATAGGTGTTCCTCAGGTTGAGTGATTTGCTGTGAGGGCATTCCTGTTTCACTAGTGGCTGAATTATTATTCACAAATGGGCTCTCTCTTTTCAACAAAGTGGATTCAGATTGAGTAGGGAGTTGGTTTATGGTTCGGTTTTGCACAGGCTTATTTTGAATACTTTTTTTTGATTCAATCTTCTTCCCTCCGAACACCTATAAGAGAAAGAGGAAATGTTATATTTTTTAAAAAGTTGTTCATGGGATGAGGGCATCACTAGCTAGACCAGCATTTACAGCCCATCTATAAATGTCCAGTGGGCAGTTAAGTGCCAATCACATTTCTGGGGATCTGGAATCACATAGACCAGACCAGGTAAGGACATTAGTCCTTCACTAAAAAATGTTAGTGAACGAGATGAGTTTTCTCCACCCTGACAATTGACAACAAATTAATGGTCACCATATGACTTAATTCCATATTTATTTTACTGAATTCCAATGCTATCAATGGTTCCCAAGTTCAACAGTAGTATCACTAGCGCGTCATCTCCCCCCCCCCCTACTGTTACATTCTAAATACCTGTACATGGTAATTTCCCCATTTCTTTGACTGTCTCTTTCCCTCATTTACATATTCATCATTTACTGATCAATCACAGCACTCAAGGATAAAGCATCTTTTTGTTTTCTCTGTTAAATCGATCCACTATTATTCGCAATAAAATACATTCTTTGTGTCCTTTGAGAATTACATTTTTTTTTAAAATGTAGAGAAAGTAGGGAAGAAAACAAATACATGAATTGGGATATCCAATTTTTGTTCACCTCATTTGAAGGGTGTACCTTTTTAAGGTTACAATCTGTTTTTTGCCAAATTTGTTGTTGATTTTTCCTCAGACTGACTTTCGGGAAAGGTTTTGGTATCAGGAGCTAGTTTCAGTCACAATCAATTGCTACTACTCAGAAAGGTTTAAAGCTAGAAACCATTGCTATATAATAGAAAATGAATGGGGAAGTGGGTCTGTTCACAGCCACTTATAATAAAAGGCTGATGCAGCTTTTCTTTGTAAAGTCTCAAACTTAGGAGTCAGCAATTGTGAAATCCAATGAGTTTTGGATAAACCAAAGAAAGTAGCAGGCTTAAAATCCACATGGTTCTGCCTAATCCTATCCCATCAGAAAGGAGATTCACTCCAGGAATTTTCCAGTGGTTTGAAGTCTTTTTTGGATTGTTGTTAATAACTTTTATTTAAAATAATAGACACTTCAAGAAAACAATATGTTAAATATAGTCCAAGTTTAAAGTTATGAATGCCTTCACTGGGTACAACACTATGTGAATCTACTCAATTTTTCCTCATGGGACGACGCAGTTATCCACAGAATCAGCAAGAAGAATCTTTATTCCACTACATGCAAAGATTTTATTTTAAGATAAGCAACCAAAGTTATATACAATACTTCAGATGTATTGTCACCAAAGCCCCACAAGATTGATAAGTTCCAAAACTACAAACGAAATTAGTATTTTTCTAACCAGGTAGCAAATCAATCATAAAATATGTACTTACATTTCTAACAGACTTTAAACTAATATTGGTTAAAAATGTCAAAACTTGAGAAATGTATGAATAGGGTTCAAACAAGAGACCTAAGGGGCAACTTTTTCATGCAGAGGGTGGTACGTGCATGAAATGAGCTGCCAGAGGATGTGGTGGAGGCTGGTACAATTGCAACATTTAAAAGGCATTTGGATGGGTATATGAATAGGAAGGGTTTGGAGGGATATGGGCCGGGTGCTGGCAGGTGGGACTAGATTGGGTTGGGATATCTGGTCGGCATGGACGGGTTGGACCGAAGGGTCTGTTTCCATGCTGTACATCTCTGACTCTACATATATTTTATTTATCTCAAATCCATAGAGTAGAATAGAATCCCTCGTGTGGAAACAAGCCATTTGGCTCAACAGGTCCACACCAACCTCTGAAAAGCATCCCACCCAGACCCATCCCCCTATTCCGCAATGGCACACCCAACCAACACATCCCTGAACACTATTGGTTATTTAGCATGGCCAATCCACCTAACCTGCACATCAGTTGTGACTGTGGGAGGAAACTGAAGCACCTGGCAGAAACCCATACAGACATGTGGAGAACATGCAAACTCCACAGACATGTGCCAGATGGTAGAATCAAACCCAGATCCCTGGGACTGTGAGGCAGCAGTGCTCACTACCAAGCCACCATGCTCCCCACAATGCAGATCTATACAGAGATAACAGCAAAAACATTTGGGTGTAGCCAGTTTTATTCAGTGCACTAAAAATTTCTACTCCACGATTCAGCTTTTTCTGCAGCATGTAATTGGAGGCTGACACTTCAATATTTGTAGAGATTCTGAGTCATTCAAATGAAAACAAAAAGGAGTTTACTACTTTACCTTAATCAAATGGAATGTACATGGGATCCCTGATTCACACTTATGAACACATTGATAAATTGGACATTCACGAATGGTGAAATTTTGAAGATCTAAAACATTAACATTTTCTTTATCTTGTGAATAGCTATTTTATGTTGTCCTGCATGGTGTTCTGACTTGCCTACAAATTAACTTGCGAACAGACTCAAGAACAGAACCTGATCGCAATCCAAGACAACCTGCACTGTAAAATTACAACTGTAAAGCTTTCAGATGTAAAGCCAACAGAGCAATTTCTACCCAAGGATGCAACACATGATAAAGGAGAAAATCTACATTTTTCTTCAAGAACCCACCATTCCTTCTGTCTGCCATGTGGAAGCTTGAAGTTTCTCAATGTTGGTCTTGTCTCTCAAGTATACCCTTCAAATGAAAAGAAAGGTGATCAGTATAAATCAGAAAGACACTGTAGACAGTAATTCCATGCCTTCTTCAAAATCAACTAACTTACAAAAGAAAACAAATATTTGTACTATTAGCATTAAAAATAGTTCAACATCTATAACAGTAAACTTTTTAAAAAAGATATTTTCACTGGTATGACATCATAATGACGAGACAGCATCATACAACTTGAAATGAGGTGAAGGAAAAGGTTATAAAATTGCAAATTATAAACCGATGCTCATTACATCATGGTAGTGATAATGGTAATGGTACCAGGCAATTTCACCAGGTTATGTGAGAAGTCACTGCAATAGAACTGAATCAGAAAACAAACAAAATGTTGCTCATATCATACTACCAACTTGGATGTAATTAAAATGCTTGTACAATGAGCAAAGGTAGGGTGCAGGCACAACAAGCAATTAGGAAAGCAAATAGTCTTTATTGCAAGGATATTAGAGTAGATACCAATTCAAAGTACATTTGGGGGGGAAAAAGGAAATGGCTTTAGCTACTACGGAAAAGCTATAACAGAATGGTTTGGGGGGGGAGGACTTCACCTACAAAGAGAAATTGCAGAAGCATGGGCTATTCTATTAGGGAAGGTCAAGAAGAGAGTTGCTAGGTATTCAATATCATAAGAGGTGTGGACAGAATAAATGCAGTTATTCCCTTTAGCATAATGGTCTTCACTACAGTTAAACATCACAACACCATGTTATAGTCCTGCTCCTTCGTCAGGTGGTTATGGAGTATAATTTAATAAGACACAGAATTTATAGCAAAAGGGTTACAGTGTCATGGAGCTGTAATGATATGTTAAACATTAACATCCCAGGACTGTTCCCTCCCAGTCTGGGAACACTTCAGCAGTCCGGGACATTCATTCAATCTCGGACCTTTGGGTGACCATCCTCCAAGGTAGACTGCGGTACAAGCAACAATGCAAAGTGGCCGAGCAGAGGCTGATAGCTAAGTTTGGTATCCAAGGAGATGGCCTCAACCAGGACCTTGGACTCATGTCACACTATAGGTGACCCCACTGCACTATACACACACACAGGCCCTATCTCATACGCAAGCTCTCTCTCATATGCACACATGTACTCCCCATACTCACAGGCTTATACCCCATCACATTCATACACTTACTTAACCAAGCTTACACACACTCTTTCAAATGCACTCAACCCACATGCATTCACTCACTCTGTCTCTCCTGCACATGCACACGAGTTTATGGGACGAATTTGTATTTGCAGAATTCCACTTTAAAAATAGAAACAGTCTCACTCAATATTGGCACACAGACAGACTTTAATGTAACACCTTTAAGGCATTGTCTGAGCCGAGATGACACCTATTGTTAAAAAAACTAAAGCTAGTTTGAGAATGTAACTAAAAAGGAATTCTGGAATTGACATATTAAAGAACTGGAATTAGCATATCCCATTCTAAAAGTTGAAAGACTTAATCTGAACTTGTTTAATATATCGTTACAGCTCCATGACACTAACCCTTTTGCTATAAACTCAGTGGAGAAAGTGAGATGCTGGAGATCAGAGCTGAAAATGTGTTGCTGGAAAAGTGCAGCAGGTCAGGCAGCATCCAAGGAACAGGAGAATCGACGTTTTGGGCTTCAGGAATGAGGAAAGTGTGTGCAGCAGACCAAGATAAAAGGTAGGGAGGAGGGACTTGGGGGAGGGGCATTGGAAATGCGATAGGTGGAAGGAGGTCAAGGTGAGGGTGATAGGCCGGAGTGGGGGTGGGGCAGAGAGGTCGGGAAGAAGATTGCAGGTTAGTAAGGCGGTGCTGAGTTCGAGGGATTTGACTGAGACAAGGTGGGGGGAGGGGAAATGAGGAAACTGGAGAAATCGGAGTTCATCCCTTCAGGTTGGAGGGTTCCTAGGCGGAAGATGAGGCACTCTTCCTCCAACCGTCGTGTTGCTATAGTCTGGCGATGGAGGAGTCCAAGGACCTGCATGTCCTTAGTGGAGTGGGAGGGGGAGTTGAAGTGTTGAGCCACAGGGTGGTTCGGTTGGTTGGTACGGGTGTCCCAGAGGTGTTCTCTGAGGTGTTCTACTTCCGCAAGTAGACGGCCTGCCTCCCCAATATAGAGGAGGCCACATTGGGTGCAGCGGATGCAATAAATGGTGTGTGTGGAGGTGCAGGTGAATTTGTGGCGGATATGGAAGTATCCCTTGGGGCCTTGGAGGGAAGTAAGGGGGGAGGTGTGGGCGCAAGTTTTGCATTTCTTGCGGTTGCAGGGGAAGGTGCCGGGAGTGGAGGTTGGGTTGGTGGGGGGTGTGGACCTGATGAGGGAGTCACAGAGGGAGTGGTCTTTTTGAAACGCTGATGAGGAGGGGAGGGGAGGGAAATATATCCCTGGTGGTGGGGTCCGTTTGGAGGTGGTGGAAATGACTGCGGATGATACGCTGTATATGGAGGTTGGTGAGGTGGTAGGTGAGGCCCAGTGGGGTTCTGTCCTGGTGGTGGTTGGAGGAGCGGGAAGTGGAGAAGATGCGGTGGAGGGCATCGTCGACCACGTCTGGGGGAAATTTCGGTCTTTGAAGAAGGAGGCCATCTGGGTGGTACGGTATTGGAACTGGTCCTCCTGGGAGCAGATGCGGCGGAGACGAAGGAATTGGGAATATGGGATGGCATTTTTACAGGGTGGGAGGAGGTGTAGTCTAGGTAGCTGTGGGAGTCGGTCGGTTTATAGTAAATGTCCATGTTGATTCGGTCGCCCGAAATGGAAAGGTCTAGGAAGGGGAGGGAGGAGTCTGAGACAGTCCAGGTAAACTTGAGGTCGGGGTGGAAGTTGTTGGTAAAGTGGATGAACTGTTCAACCTCCTCGTGGGAGCACGAGGCAGCGCCGATACAGTCATCGATGTAGCAGAGGAAGAGGTGCGGGGTGATGCCAGTGTAGCTGCGGAAAATGGACTGTTCTACATATCCTATGAAGAGGCAGGCATAGCTGGGTGCCCATGGCTACTCCTTTGGTTTGGAGGAAGTGGGAGGATTGGAAAGAGAAGTTGTTCAGGGTGAGGACCAGTGTCTTCAGTGTCTTATGATCTTATACTCCACAACCACCTGATGAAGGAGCAGTGCTTCGAAAGTTAATACTTTCAAATAAACCAGTTGGATTATAACCTGGTGTTGTGCGATTTTTAAACTTTGTCCACCCCAGTCCAACATCAAAACTTCAACATAGGTTAGAAAGGGTAAATGTCCAAAGAGGTAAGTGAAAAAAAAATTGATTTTTTTTATACACAGGACTATTCCATAATCTGGAAATATAATGCCAGAGTGCATAGTGGAGGTAGATCAACCATGATTTTCAAAAGGGAATTGTATAATTATTTGAAGAGAAGTGATTTACAGGACGGCAGTTAAAAAAAGTCTCACGAGGTTGCGCTGCAGAGAGCCAGAGACACAATTTGTTGAATGACCTACAGCCAGTGATGATAAAACATTGAATAGTAAATTGATCAGCTACTTCAATTAGATCATGACTTAATCTAATAACCATAAGCTCTTCTTTCCTGCGTTTTCCCCTTAAACCTCGATTCCCTAACTGATTAAAAATCTTTGAGCAGTGAACATACTTAACGACCCAGCCTCAACCTAAAAGAGAACGCCGCTAGAAAGAGAATCTGTGAAGAAAAAAAGGGCACATTATGATGGTTCAAATAGAACCGAAAACTGACAGCTAACAGGGCGGGGCAAGAGGCGATGCATGATTTAAAACATCAACGAACAGATATTTACTGGTGAGTCTTTTTGCATTTGAATGTATTCATTGCTCGCGGTGGCTTCAAAATCTCCCACGCTCCAGTCACTGCCAAAATTTAAAAACACGTAGAGGCATTGAAATTGAGACATTAGGAATGCACAGAATTAGATATAGCAGTGGATATCAAAACAGGGAAACCTCTGAAAGCGGGATTTCAAAGTGCAAAGATGCTGGCAGGACTTCACTGATTAAACACAGAGATCACCCCAGTCACCTGCTCTCCAAACGGCTCCTGGCTCGGATCGCCACGTTGTTAGCAGACTTCTTTCTCTGCAGATACTCTTCTAATTTCTGGCGCCTTTGCTCTGGGACGCGAAGAGGAAAAACAGGACAGGACACTGTCAGTGCAAACTCATTTCGAGTAATCGCTGGCAAAGTGAAGCGGCGGCAACAGCATCAGCGACATTAACACCAAAATAAAACCCGCATCAACGACACATTAACACCAAAATAAAACCAGCAACACTAATATGAAATTAAAACAAAATAACCCACTCGATCATTCCTAACCCCGGAGCAGAATTTATAAGTGACCCGGTGAAAAGCGCTCTCCCCAAGACCAGCAAAGTACCAGCATATGACAGGGGTTGCCGAGACTTCGCCCCGGTGGCAGTGAAGACAGTTGACATGTTGCTCTGTATTTGTAAAAGAGCAGTTTCTCCTCGGCCGTTAACTCTCTCCCCGCCCGACCAATCGCGCGGCTTTGTCTCCTTTTGAATTTGGCTGCACTGCCTCCCACCCCAAAGAGAGAGGGGGACCAAACCACGTGACCGCGGGCAAACCGACCAATCCGCTCATTCCGAGACCAGGCCGGCACGTACTTTTGAAATGGTGTTGTGAGCACGCGCGCGTTGTGTGCGGTGTGGGCGTGGCCGGGCCGAGAGGGAAGGAGTCAGTGACCGTTTGAAGCTGCGCAGGCGCAGGGGATGAGTGCTGGTTATGAACTGGGTTTGAAGCTGGGTAGGTGTAGGATATGAACTGGTCTGTAGAGTGGCAAAGTATGAACTGTTTAGAGCGTGACTTTCTTATTCCTTTCCCTCAGGTTTAACCACGTGTGACGTGCTCTTCCACATTCTTTGCAGCCTGATGTTGTAGGTTTTTTTTATCAACCTGTTCCGAGATGCTAGTCTCTGACTGGGTTCGGGTGCCCTGTGACGGTGACAACGCCAGTAGTTAGTTAAAACTGGATTGCAAATGTGAAGTTGGGGGTGTGGGGCACCGCGTTTGCAACAAAACTCAGCGCAAGCTGGAAGAATAGCACCTCATTCTCCGCTTGGGAACCCTATAGCCTTCCAGACTCAGTATCAAGTTCAATAACTTTAGGTCTTGAGCTTTCACATGCTCCTGATCCCAACCCCCACACACCAGGCCTTGTTATCACATAGGTAAAAACAAGGACTGCAGATTATGGAAATCAGGGTCTAGATTAGAGTGGTGCTGGAAAAGCACAGCAGGTCAGGCAGCATCTGAGGAGCAGGAAAATCGACGTTTCGGGCAAAAGCCCTTCATCAGGAATATGTTATCACATAGTCTGCTGTTACACACAATCCATTGTTAGCAACTAACAGTCCCCATTAATAGCTCATAGCCAGATCATTATCTATTCCTTTGACAAAGGGTCAGTTAGACTCTCAACGTCAGCTCTTTGCTCTCCTTACAGATGCTGCCAGACCTGCTGAGATTTTCCAGCATTTTCTCTTTTGGTTTCAGATTCCAGCATCTGCAGTAATTTGTTATTATCTATTCCTTTGTATGTCCAAGAGTTCTTCTCTTTGAGTTCTATACCCACCTATTGTTTGCTCCTTACCCCTTCTCCCTTTTTCCCCTCATCTTCTGCATATAAATTGACGTTTTCCTAGCTACCATCAGTTCTGGGGGAAGGGTCACTTGACGTGCAATGTTAACTCTGATTTCTCACCACAGATGCTGTCAGAGCTGCTGAGATTTTCCAGCAATTTTTATTTTTGCCACCCCCCCCCCCAACTGTTTTGGGAATTCACATATCCAAAACTGTCTGGAACGGATCTTATTGAGAGGTGGCATAAGGTACACTGCCAATAGGCTGTGTTTATCTTCACTGTGGCATTTAAGTTGGGTTTTGATATGCTTAGGCTTCTAGTTTTGATGTAGCCATGAAATTGTGGTGTAATAAACTGTACAAAATGGCATAGAGTCATGTCACAGTTCTTACAGCATGGAAAAAAGACTCTTCTGCCCATTGTATCTGTGCTTGTCATCAGTCATCTATCTGTTCTAATCCCATTTTCTAGCTCTTGGCATGTAAGCGTGTGTGGCTTAAATTTCTTGCTGGTTCTGCCTCTACTAACCTTTTTAGGCAGAGTTCCAGCTCCTGCTTTTTACCTTAAAAGGCCTGGCATTGACACCTCAATCAGGGTTCATACACACAGTCACTTCTCTAAGGCAAACCACCTGTGCTTACTGAATCTTTCTTCATAGCTGAATTGCTCCAGTCACAATATCCTGGTTGATCTGCTTTAAGCCATCTCTCATGCAATCATAACATTCTTGTATGTGGGAACTCATGTGCCAGAGGGTAATAACCTATAAGGCTATTCAGTCCTTGAGGCATTTAAAATCATTTACAGGATAGAAGACTGAAGAGGTATAAGAAGGGAATTCCAGAACAGGGCTGAAAAGGGTGAAAGCATAGCTGCTGTAGTAGGGGGAAGTGAGTAAGGAATGAAAAGGGCTGAGTTGGAGTAGCATAGAGTTTTTGGAAGGCATGAAAATATTTTCACACTGATAGTTAAGGTCTGGAATGCACTTATGGTGTGATAGGGCAAAATTATTTGAAATATTCAGAACTGAATTAGATTATCACAGAAGTAAAAAAGTGCAAGATTAAGGGGAAAGTGCAGGAGAATTGTAAGAAGTGAATTGCTTATTCGTAGTGCAGAGACAAATATGAGCTGAATAGCCTCCATTTGCGATGCAACAATTCTTTGATTCTGAATCATTAGAGAGATAGCATCTCAGTAATTTCAGCAGGATATTATGAACTGAGTTTTGAGTGAGCTCAACTTTACAGAACGATAGGCTCACAGATGAGAAAGTAGTTTTAAAATTCTGTATCCTATAAAAGCACACTAGATGGCAGCAATTCAAACTTCGGGATCAAGTGAATGAACAAACCATTTAACCGTTATGACCTCTTGATGTCCTCAGTTACAATTCTGTTTTGAATTCAAATTCACCTATCTAATGACTACTTTTTCTGATGTTTGTGTAGAATCTAACTAAATAGTGAGTGGCATACAAAGCATAATGGATTTGAAGACCTTTTTTTTTAAATTCCCTACAGTGTGGAAACAGGCCCTTCGGCCCAACAAGTCCACACCGACCCTCCGAAGAGCAACCCACCCCTCTACATTTACTGCTGACTAATCCACCTACCACTACGGGCAATTTAACATGGCCAATTCACCTAACCTGCACATCTTTGGACTGTGGGAGGAAACCGGAGCACCCGGATGAAACCCACGCAGACACGGGAAGAATGTGCAAACTCCACACAGTCAGTCGCCTGAGGCAGGAATTGAACCCGGGTCTCTGGCGCTGTGAGGCAGCAGTGCTAACCACTGAGCCACTATGCCACCCCAGTAATGATATCAAATCAGTTAATATGATGTTTAAGCATTCAAGTAGAAGATGAGGCTTCAGGCTTAATATGTTTTAATAGTATTGAACATAAACCATTGCTACAGGAGGCAAGTTTAGATGAATGAGGGGAATCTCATAGAAACAGGTAAAATTCTAAGAGGACCAGAAAGGGTAAATGTAGGAATGATGCTCCTGATGACTGGGAAATCCAAAACTGGAGTCATAGTGCAAGGAAATGTGTAGGTCATTTTTCATAAAATTGGAGGAGAAAGTGAGGACTGCAGATGCTGGAGATCAGAACTGAAAATGGGTTGCTGGAAAAGCGCAGCAGGTCAGGCAGCATCCAAGGAGCAGGAGAATCGACGTTTCGGGCATGAGCCCTTCTTCAGGAATGAGGAGAGTGTGCCAAGCAGGCTAAGATAAAAGGTAGGGAGGAGGGACTTGGGGGAGGGGCGTTGGAAATGCGATAGGTGGAAGGAGGTTAAGGTGAGGGTGATAGGCCGGAATGGGGGTGGGGGCGGAGAGGTCAGGAAGAAGATTGCAGGTTAGGAAGGCGGTGCTGAGTTCAAGGGTTGGGACTGAGACAAGGTTGGGGGAGGGGAAATGAGGAAACTGGAGAAATCTGCATTCATCCCTTGTGGTTGGAGGGTTCCTAGGTGGAAGATGAGGCATTCTTCCTCCAGCCGTCGTGTTGCTACGGTCTGGCGATGGAGGAGTCCAAGGACCTGCATGTCCTTGGTGGAGTGGGAGGGGGAGTTGGTCCGGGTGTCCCAGAGGTGTTCTCTGAAAGTAGGTGGCCTGTCTCCCCAATATAGAGGAAGCCACATCGGGTACAGCGGATGCAGAAAATGATGTGTGTGGAGGTGCAGGTGAATTTGTGGCGGATATGGAAGGATCCCTTGGGACCTTGGAGGGAAGTAAGGGGGGAGGTGTGGGCACAAGCTTTGCATTTCTTGCGGTTGCAGGGGAAGGTGCCGGGAGTGGAGATTGGGTTGGTGGGGGGGGTGTGGACCTAACGAGGGAGTCACGGAGGGAGTGGTCTTTTCGGAACGCTGATAGGGGAGGGGAGGGAAATATATCCCTGGTGGTGGGGTCCGTTTGGAGGTGGCGGAAATGACGACGGATGATACGATGTATATGGAGGTTGGTGGGGTGGTAGATGAGGACCAGTGGGGTTCTGGTGGCGATTGGAAGGGCGGGGCTCAAGGGCAGAGGAGCGGGAAGTGGAGGAGATGCAGTGGAGAACATCGTCGATCACGTCTGGGGGGAAATTGCGGTCTTTGAAGAAGGAGGCCATCTGGGTTGTTCGGTATTGGAACTGGTCCTCCTGGGAGCAGAAGCAGTTGGTTTATAGTAAATGTCCGTGTTGATTCGGTCGCCCGAGATAGTTCATCCATTTTACCAACACCTTCCACCCCGACCTCAAATTTACCTGGACCGTCTCAGACTCCTCCCTCCCCTCCTAGACCTCACCATTTCTATCTCAGGTAAATCCGAATTTACCTGCCTGATCTAAGAATTAAGATTTTCAGTTAACTGTTCATGTTGCATCTCCATGGGGTAAAAACAATAACTGCAGATGCTGGAAACCAGATTCTGGATCAGTGGTGCTGGAAGAGCACAGCAATTCAGGCAGCATCCAACGAGCAGCATAATCAACGTTTCGGGCAAAAGCCCTTCATCAGGAATAAAGACAGAGATCCTGAAGCGTGGAGAGATAAGCTCGGGGAGGGTGGGGGTGGGGAGAGAGTAGCATAGAGTACAATAGGTGAGTGGGGGAGGAGATGAAGGTGATAGGTCAGGGAGGAGAGAGTGGAGTGGATAGGTGGAAAAGGAGCTAGGCAGGTCGGACAGGGTCCCCTTGACTTGTCCGGACTTGTCCGACCTGCCTAGCTCCTTTTCCACCTATCCACTCCACCCTCTCCTCCCTGACCTATCACCTTCATCTCCCCACTCACCCATTGTACTCTATGCTACTCTCTCCCCACCCCCACCCTCCCCTAGCTTATCTCTCTACGCTTCAGGCTCTCTGCCTTTATTCCTGATGAAGGGCTTTTGCCCGAAACGTCGATTTTGCTGCTCGTTGGATGCTGCCTGAATTGCTGTGCTCTTCCAGCACCACTAATCCAGAATGTTGCATCTCCATGCAAATAATGGCCTAACCAATCCACACCCTCTTCTCATGCTGTATAAAATGGTGTCTCTTTCTCAAGTCTATTTCTTGAGCATTAATTCTGATTAGTGCAAGATCAAAATAAAATCCAACTCCCTGCCTCCTTTTAGAAATGACGAAGGAGCAGCACTCCGAAACCTGTTGGACTATAACTTGGTGTTGTGTGATTTTTAACTTTATCCACCCCAGTCCAACCTCCATGTTATGACATTTCTTTTATGCTATTTTTAGCAATCATTAATGTGATCCTTCGTCATTCAAAAACTTTAAAATCTTCCTTAATGAGATACAGTTAATTAGATTCTCATCTGCTCTGGTGAAGTTCAGTGATGGAAACCCACCAGTATCATCATACACCATTTACAGGGAACTCCTGGGTTCAAGTCCCACGTCTGGAGATATGTAACTTCCCCGAATAGGTTGATTAAGAAATATGTATACCATTAACAGGACACCCCTGACGTTTGCATCATTTATGTAACTAGAAGGAAAATCTGACAGATTCTGCAATATTTTCCTCAACTCATTGAAATGCTATTTTACAACCAGGTGGCAAGTACAGAAATTTAATATCAATCGTAGCTCAGCTAGCAGTTTTAATGCGTTAGCATTATATTAGAAAGTATACAAAATCATGTGATATTGAATCAGTTGATAGGCCATAATCAGGCATTTAATACGGTTGTGGCTGATCTTTATTCTTAGATCAACTTTCTCGCAATATACTCCTGATTGAATTTGGATACGAAGGCAGTCAAGCTTTGCCTTGAATGTACTCAACAGAGCTGAAAATGTGTTGCTGAAAAAGCGCAGCAGGTCAGGCAGCATCCAGGGAACAGGAGAATCGACGTTTCGGGCATAAGCCCTTCTTCAGGAATGAGGAAAGTTTGTCCAGCAGGCTAAGATAAAAGGTAGGGAGGAGGGACTTGGGGGAGGGGCGTCGGAAATGTGATAGGTGGAAAGAGGTCAAGGTGAGGGTGATAGGTCAGACTGGGGTGGGGGCGGAGAGGTCGGGAAGAAGATTGCAGGTTAGGAAGGCGGTGCTGAATTCAATGGATTTGACTGAGACAAGGTGGGGGGAGGGGAAATGAGGAAACTGGTGAAATCCGAGTTCATCCCTTGTGGTTGGAGGGTTCCTAGGCGGAAGATGAGGCGCTCTTCCTCCAACCGTCGTTTTGTTGTGGTCTGGCGATGGAGGAGTCCAAAGACCTGCATATCCTTGGTGGAGTGGGAGGGGGAATTGAAATGTTGAGCCACAGGGTGGTTGGGTTGGTTGGTCCGGGTGTCCCAGAGGTGTTCTCTGAAACGCTCCACAAGTAGCCGGCCTGTCTCCCCAATATAGAGGAGGCCACATCGGGTGCAGACGATGCAATAGATGATGTGTGTGGAGGTGCAGGTGAATCTGTGGCGGATATGGAAGTTTCCTTTGGGGCCTTGGAGGGAGGTGAGGGGGGAGGTGTGGGCGCAAGTCTTGCACCTCCTGCGGTTGCAGGGGAAGGTGCCGGGAGTGGAGGTTGGGTTGGTGGGGGGTGTGGATCTGACGAGGGAGTCACGGAGGGAGTGGTCTTTACGGAATGCTGATAGGGGAGGGGAGGGAAATATATCCTTGGTGGTGGGGTCCGTTTGGAGGTGGTGGAAATGACGGCGGATGATGCGCTGTACATGGAGATTGGTGGGGTGGTAGGTGAGGACCAGTGGGGTTCTATCCTGGTGGCGGTTGGAGGGGCGGGGCTCAAGAGTGGAGGAGCGGGAAGTGGAAGAGATGCGGTGGAGGGCATCGTCGACCACGTCGGGGGGGAAATTGCGGTCCTTGAAGAAGGAGGCCATCTGGGTTGTGCGTTTTTGGAACTGGTCCTCCTGGGAGCAGATGCAGCGGAGTCGAAGGAATTGGGAGAATGGGATGGCGTTTTTACAGGGGGCAGGATGGGAGGAGGTGTAGTCCAAGTAGCTGTGGGAGTCGGTCGGTTTGTAGTAGATGTCCGTGTTGATTCGGTCGCCTGAGATAGAAATAGAAAGGTCGAGGAAGGGGAGGGAGGAATCTGAGACTGTCCAGGTGAATTTGAGGTCGGGGTGGAAGGTGTTGGTGAAGTGGATGAACTGTTCAACCTCCTCGTGGGAGCACGAGGCGGCGCCGATACAGTCATCGATGTAGCGGAGGAAAAGGTGGGGGGTGGTGCCAGTGTAGCTGCGGAAGATGGATTGTTCCACATATCCTACGAAGAGGCAGGCATAGCTGGGGCCCATGCGGGTGCCCATGGCTACTCCTTTCGTTTGGAGGAAGTGGGAGGATTGGAAAGAGAAGTTGTTCAGGGTGAGGACCAGTTCAGTCAGTACTCAACAACTCTCTGGGGTGAAGAATATCAAAGATTCATAGCACTTTGACTAGCAAAGTTCTTCTTCGGAGTGCAAAATGGATTGCCCTTTATTCTGAGTCTGTGACACCTACTTCTACAGCCCCCCAGGAAGGTAAATGTCCTCCTTTCACCTACTGTACCAAACCCCTTAAGAACTTTGATTCAATGATATTTCATAAAGTAATAGAGCCATACAGCATGGAAACAGACCTTTCAGTCCAACCAGTCCATGTCGACCATTATTCCAAACTAAACTAGTCCAACCTTCCTGCACTTGGCCCATATCCCTCTAAACATTTCTTTTCCATGCACTTATGTCTTTTAAATATTGTAACTGTACTCACATTCACCATTTCCTCTGGAAGTTCATTCCACACACGTAACACTCTGTATAAAAAACATTGCCCCCATTTCTTTTTTACATCTTTCTTCTCTAACCTTAAAAATATGCCCTTTAATCCTGAAATTTCCCACCCTAGAGAAAAGACACTTGCCATTTACCTTATCTATATACATCCTGATCTTATAAACATTTATAAGGTCACCTCGCAACCTCCTATGCTCGATGGAAAAGTGTCCCAGCCTATCCACCTTTTTCTTTTTAAGTCAAAGTCTCCAGGCCTAGCAACATCCTGGTAAATCCCTTCTGAACCCTCTCCAGCTTAAGAATATCCTTTCTGTAATAGGGAACCCAGAACAGGACACAGTGCTCCAAAAGAGGCCTCACCAATGCCCTGAATGATCTCAACATAATGTCCCACTCCCATTCTCAATCATCTGAGCAATGAAGGCAAGCGTGTTAAATCCCTTCTTAACCACTCTACCTATATGTGATGTCAAATGGGAGATGGCACAGGACAGGGTGACACCAGGCAAATGGACACACAAGATGACCACTGAGCCACCAGTTGGCCACTTGACACACAAAATGGCTGTTGGAACCCAATATGGAGAGAGACAGCAGAGCAAATACAGACACTGCCTGGGGCCACCAGAATGCCCACACAATGCACTCACAATCAAGTTGATTAGTTTAAGGCGGGTGGGGGAGAGAATACACGAGTAGCGTATACTGCCCACCGAAGTGTCTGGGTCTAGCCAACACCTTTGATAGAAATGATAACAGCTTGCTACGGATTCAATACTGAGTGGTAATAGCCAGGGCTGCAGTAGTAATCCTTTTCAAGAAGAACGATTAGGGCCCATTACTATAGCAGTGGACTTCCGCGCAGACATTGAAACTGACAATGTCTGCGCTGAAACTGACAACAACCGTGCTGAAATTAAGAAAGGCTGTGCAGGAACTGACAATGACTGCATCGAAACTATTAACAATTCTGCAATGGTTACTATAAATAAACCATGTCACAAAGACAATAACCTCATCACTGACCTATTATTACAAAATGTATAAAAGTATCTTGATGTGCGCCAGGTTAAGAGAAGACTTGCAGCTGACCACTGTGCTGTTGGTGTCTTTCTCTCCCCAGAGCTCCGGTATTTCCTTGTACAATAAACTCTGTCATTGAAACCCGACTCTGACTCTGAGGCTGGTGATTTTCCCCACAACAGGTGCAAACTTCAAAGAATTATGGAGTTGAACTTCTAGGTCTCTCTGTTCTACGATATTATCCACAGTCCTACTTTTAATTGTGTAAGTCTTGCCTTTGTTCATTTTACGAAAATGCAATACCTCACATTTATCCAAATTAAATTTCATCTGCCACTTTTCAACCCAATGGTCCAATTGATAAAGATCTCTTTGTCATCTTAGATAATCTTCTTCACTGCCCATTATACCACCAATCTTGGTGTCTCCTTCCACTCTTCTTAATTCCAGAGAGCATAGACTTGATTTATCCAATCACTCCTCATTGGGCAATTCCCATATCCCACAACCATATACTTTGAAACTCTATGCTGTCATTTTATTTCTGCTTTCGTTGTCATTACATTTGCATTATCCTTTCAACAAAGCATTACCCCTGCCTTTGAGAATGAAGAACCCTTTGTGGTAATATCACTATAATGGTTTTCTGTATTTTAAATATGGATCAATATTCACTTGATGGCATATATAACAGGTGTTTTACTGTGTTGTAAAACACTGGTTATTCAGGATGGAATGAGTTAACATTACATTGAAGACATGACATAGAAACAAGCCATTTGGTCAAATCAGTCCATGCCAGTGTTTAAGCTCCATTCAAGCTTCCTCCCTGCTTTTCTAATCTAAATCTATCATACTGTCCACCTATCCCCTTGTTCATTATATGCTTGTCAAGCTTCCCTTTAAAGGCATCGATACTGTTTGTTTCATTAATTCCCTGAAGAAGTAAATTTCACATTCTGACCACTTCTTGGGTTAAGTTGTTTCTTCAGAAACGTTTTGGGATTCTTGGTGTCATAGGATGGAATATTCCCAGGCCCTGAATAACATTGGCCTTTATGGGAAAGTTGAGGAATAGCATGTTATAGTTAATCGCGCTTCATTGATATACAGCTTCCTATTCTTTTACCCACCCAGATAGAAACTAGATGATGACAATTGCTGACACAAAAGCCACATGGGGTAACTGTAATTCCAGCTCACTGCTAAATCCTCTGGCCCTCCACCTTGAACAGCAGTCACCGATATCTTAGGATGCAGTCCCTGGGTAGTGAGAGCACCAAACCCAGGGCCATCCATAAATGTTGTCATGTTACCAGCCTCACTGCATCTCATGGCACATCTCCAATCCACTTGCAATACAGATCTGCACTTCAATGCTGAATTTTGGAGCGCACCAATAACTTTAATTGAAATGCTGCTGCCAGGATACTTTGGAGGGCACCCAGCTCATAGATTTGACCAGGCTGTATTTTGGGGATCTTCACTTGGTTAGTAGTACATGGATGCTCACAATATCTCTACCTTACCTTGCCTTTTTGTGCTTTTCCTCTTCAGCTAGAGCTTAAAAGCTGATAGTACTGTACTTCTGTTTTGACCTGACATTTATGGACAAAATCAAAGCAAATTGTTCATGGTTGTCAGCAGTGATCAGTCAAGAAGGTGGACATCATCCTGTGTGGCACCGTGCTACATTAATCTCACACCTGCACTATGTGCCAGCACTGTATGCAGCAAACACTCTGCATGTACTTCAATCAAATGGGCAAGTCTCAAAGTCTAATGGGAATAGTCATGGAGTCAGATAGCATGAAAACAGACCCTTTAGTCCAACTACTCCTCAGTCAAGTCAAGGGAAACTCCCTTCAGTCAGGGGATCCCAGCACAGTAAGTCCAGAGCCGATTCCAATATCCGTCCAAGGACTTGGGCACAGTTAGTCAGTCACTTAGGATGGTCAGAGTCAGGGGGTGTTTGCACCTCTACAGTCCAAGGATTAGGTCATGTTGAGTCCTATGGATCCATTATAACCAGTGCTGAGCACCAATAGCTACAGCTCTGCATTGCAGTTCTGGGCATGTATTCAGAAGATGCTGACTGTGCTGGACCTGGCTATCCATATAAGTCACCAACTTGTCCATAGAGGCATCTGGCTGATTGCAGGCCAGAAGCAACACCGTATTAATAGCATTGGTGGAGTCTTCCAACCTTTGAGTCATTTCCCAGTGCCTGTAATTAACCTGCCATTCCTGTATTTGTCTGCACTATTCCATAATGTTCTGAAATTTCCAAAATCCATTGGGTCCTCTCCTGTCTGGGGCTGAGTATCTTCCTGATCTCCGCCAGTGCCCTGTGTGCAAGTGAGCTGCAGCATTTCTTTCATGACGTATACAGAGATGTGGCAGTGATGTATACTGACCAACAAGTTTTCCTGACTCTAATTTAGGTCAAATACATACTGAGGTGTCAGTATCTGAGCTTGTGGAGAGTGTGGGAGGCAGACTGTGTTGGTGCATCCTCTGAGGGATCTATAGCTTTTACCTCAGAGACAGAGGAGGAAATGTTTTGCAGGCCACCTTCTTGATGGTGCGGTCCATGCAAATGCCATTGGTACCTGCAGGAGACAAGAGAAAGAAGGGTAGAAATTTGGCATGTTAAGAGTATATTCACAGTGAGGGTAAAGTGAGAACAGCACAGCAGTGGACAATGATTCTTACTTGGTTGTGGGACAGGGTGGTCAGGGTCGTCAACGGCATGTAGGCTCCCCACCACCAGTCTTGATGATCTCCATCCTAAATGTAGACTGTTTTCTTAAAGAATGAGAGTTAGGGAGGAATTGGGTGAGATGAAAGTGGCAGGCACAGCTAGTGTTGGTGCAGGTGGGCAAAAGATGGTGAGGTGGCCAGAGTGAGTGAGTAGGTAGCACAGTGACCATGCAGAATTAGTAGGATGGGAGGATTGGATGGCTGAGAGCAGGTATTGCTTGAAGTAGTGAGAGTCAGCCTTGGTTAGAAGTGAGTGCAAAAGCAGAGATAGAGAAGGTGGGAAGTAGCAGAGAAAAGATGCTGACAAAAAGCAAAAAAACCGGTACTGGAAAGTCTGAAACAAAAACCGGTGTAGCTAGAAAAACACAGCAGGTTTGGCAGCATCTGTGGAGAGAAAGCAGAATCAATTATTCTGGTCTAGTGACCCTTCCACTTACCGTCTCATTGTGGAGATCGTCATTGATCTTTTTGTGGCATTGCTGAGCATTCTTACAGATTGTGGAAACAGCACTGGCCCATGTGGTCACCTCAGACCAGGCTGGCAAAGTCTGATACTGTAGCCTCTTCTGTTGGTTCTGAAGGAAAGAGAATGGCCCTCTTCTGCACCATGCCTTCTACTAGGACCTCCAGGTCCCAATCAAGAGAATGGCATGCCAATTTTTCATCTGTACATGACTTGTTGCACAACTGCATTTTAAAATTGGTACCAACATTGAGAATCTCAGGATGTCCCAGCAATGGTGAGTGAGGTGGTAGAGGGAAGATACGAACTGGGCACCATAGGGGTATTGTTTGTAAGTAATGAAGTGTGTTTTGGAAAATAGCACAACAAATGTCACAAGTCTCATGGAAAGAAACCTTTCATGAAACTCAGCAAAATTCAGCTCTACCTTACATGGATAGTCTCTAGTTTTGCTTTTATGCATAAGATAGAACATTTTTGAGAAGATTTGTAGCTCCACTTGATGATAAGTATGTAAGTTAGCTCGCCCAGCTGGAAGGTTTATTTTCAGACTTTTCATGATCATGACTAGGTAACATCATCAGTGCAAGTCTCCTTTGAAGCGCTGGTGGTATGTTCCACCTCTCTATTAATAGGCCTTGGCTACTTAAGGTGGGTGATGTCATTTCCGGTTCTTTTTTTCAAGGCAAGGTAGATGTGTTTACTAATGGAGTTCTGGTTAGAATGCCATGCCTCTATGAATTCTTGTGCATGTTGTCCCAGTCAAAGTGGTGTCCTTCTTTGCCTGTATGTAGGGAAATGAGTACATACAAAGAAGGATGCCACTTTGACTGGGACAACACACACATCCTAGGACAGATGAAACAAAGACATGCACAGCGAGCTAACTTACATACTTAAGATGGAACATTCTTTATATGTCCACTCTAATAAAACAGAATAGTAGAATTGTTACAGTGAAAAAGAAGGCCATTCAGCCTATCAGTGCCAGCACTGGCTGTTCAAGCGAATATTACCTAGCGCCTAGCTTTTTCCCATACCTTTGCACATCCAATACCCTCTTAAATGCCTTTAATCATTTTAAAGACCTCTGTTAGATCACCCATCAGTTTTCTGTTTTCAGGAAAATAGAAAAACAATCTTTAAATTGGAGTAAGTTAGGATAGTGGTGTAGATATTTGCTAATCAATCAGTTCAGAGATATTATTGCACACTTCTGGAGCAGGTGGGTCTTGTACTGTGGTTCCACTGACTAATGGTGTGGCTTGCTGTGGTAAGGTCGGGTGTCCAGCAGGTGGGGGTGTCGTGGGTGCCGCTGCTCCCGGAAGTGAGCCGGTATTAGTTGCTCCGGGGACGGTGATGGACCGGTTCGTGTGGGCGAGCGGACTGTTGGAAATTAACGAGACCCTGGTGATACAGCAGCGCGGAGTTCGCTTGTATGACGGTGACGACAAGGTAAAAATAAGCCGAGCTGAGATCAGGGCTGGGAGGCGAGTCTCAGGCACAATTAGGCCTTTTGGTCCCTCTCTATGGGTGCAGCCTCAGCTGGAGCTGTGACTGTGGGGGGATTCGGAGGGAGAGCCCAACCATTCCTGTGTGTTAGCACTTTCAGGGCAGGCCTGATTCTTACATGGCTGAACTGTCATTTAAAAAAAAAAACACATTAAATTCCAGCTCCTTTTAAATTAAACCTGCATTTATTACCATCGAAAGGGGGTTCAATGGCACAGCACTGCAGCATCTTTGCGGGAAATGTTTTGGCTGGTGGTGTCACTATCACCAAATTAGATTTTTTTTTGTTGACCCACTGTCCATGAAAGAATAGGGCTGAAACTGCCAGATTTGGTTAGACCTGCAGCCACAGTGGGACAATTCGTCCGTCTCGCACCCTGGCTGCAGGTTCACCTTCTTGTAAAGTCAGTAGTGACAGCACAACTTGTGACATTGAGAGAGAGAGAGAGGATGTGCTTGGGCTGTGTCTACATTTTGTATGGCATACCCTCACCAATTGCTGATGTACCAGCGCTGATGGTCAATTCTTCATGGAGATCAGTACTTGTGCCCATCAATTCCCAGGAGCTAGACGCCATACTTTGAATGTCCGTTTTAGAGTGTTTTCTTATTTGGTCACTCTCCCTAGATCTCGTCTTTTAATACAAAAAAAAGAAACACCATTGCTAGCTCCCATGCTTTTCTGTCAGTGGGAAGGATGTCCTTGGAGGCAGCAATGGGGTTGTCTAACTTAAATCAGCAGCTAGAAAAAAAAGCTACTTTACTCTGGTCTTAGCTGTTCGTTGCAAAAAAAACCTTCCAGAACTCCAGCATAAACCAGTTAGATTCTGACAGTTTTTTTTGTAAAGCTAATTTAATTTTGTATTTAAAGGGTTCTGAATGTATTTGTGACAAGTAGGAAAATACATTGGAATTTGGGAAAAGACTGTCTTACCTGAGCTATGTGATGCATAACAAAATACTTTAAATTTAGTTTACTTCAATATCCAGGACAGGAGATCCAATTCCCTTCAGAAAGTTAAAGGAAGTAAAATAACAACAATCATTGGGAGTGCAGAAATTGAGTACTGCTTTAAAAGAAAATGATATAATGGCTTAGTATTTAGCACTACTATGTCACAGCGCCAGGGATCCAGGTTCAATTCCAGCCTTGGGCGTGTCCCCACGTCTGCATGGGTTTCCTCTAGGTACTCGGGTTTCCTTCATAGTCCAAAGATGTGCAGGTTAGGTGAATTGACCGTGGGAAATGCAGGGTTATGGCGATAGTGTAATGGGATGAGTCGGAGTGGGATGCTCTTTGGGAGGTTGGTGTGGGCTCGATGGGCTGAATGGCCTCTCTCTGCACTGTAGGTGATTCTATGAAAGCTTTTCATTTTGTCTTCATCGGGAGAATTCACAAGAATACCAATTTGTTGGGAAAATGAGTATGTTCCTGCATGAAAGGGAAATGCTGGTTGGTTGGCAAGTAGGTTCTGATTGGTAGAGGTGTTGTCATAGGGAAATATACCAAATATTGATGATTGACAGTTAACTGCTAGACTTTAATTAAATTGTGACCTGAAAAATTACCCTGACATATGAACCAGCAAATGGCTGTCACCTCCTTGTTGTGTTGAAACAAGCATGGTACATGTTCCACCTGTGTGCAAAGAGCAGGGCCCAGTATATTAACATGGTCTCACCTACACACAAGCGCAGCACACGTTGAGCCCCACTGACAACCCTTAAGTTGCTAAACCCCTAATTCTTTACACACTCAACCTTATCTGGCAACTGCAGTTCAATTACAGAATAATCTCTAATGTTGGATGCTGAGTTATGAATATACCTGTCAACCAATCAGCACTCTCCTTTCATGCAGTATAATTTTTTCTTTTAATATTCTTACAAATTGTCATCATGAGTGCAAGATGAAAAGCTTTGACAAATATCTTTTTATCATCAATAATCAAAATAACAATGTTATTTAAAAGAAACAATTGGATAAAACCTTTATTCGCAGTTGTTACTTTTCAGCAATAGTACTTATACCTTCCTAGACATTGCATCTTTGACTGTAGCCTAGATAAGGATGCAAAACAAAGCGTCTCTGCCCTGGAATCATATGTTTCTTTTCTCCTTATTTCACTCACCAATCACCATTTTTTGCTGGAGTTGTGAAATATAGCTTACTCCTAGATCTCCGTATATGATTAGATTAGATTTCCTACGGTGTGGAAACAGGCCCTTCTGCCCAACAAGTCCACACCGACCCTCCAAAGAACAACCCACCCAGACCCATTCCCCTAACTAATGCACCTAACACTACAGGCAATTTAGCGTGGCCAATTTGCCTAACCTGCAGATCTTTGGACTGCGGGAGGAAACCTACGCAGACACTGGGAGAATGTGCAAACTCCACACAGACAGTTGCCCGAGGTGGGAATTGAACCCAGGTCCCTGGCGCTGTGAGGCAGGAGTGCTAACCACTGAGCCACCATGCCGCCCAATGCTGCAATAAGAGGAATGTTTACTGGTGACAATTAGCATAGATATTCTCCCAGCTTGACAAAAAAGTATGTCTGTGCATGCCACCTTTCCAAATAAAGTGAGAGTCATTCTCTTAGCTGTTCAAATTTAAAATATGATCGTTCTTGTTGTAAAATTATAAAATAAAGCACAACCCTGTTACCTTCATGACTTCCTGTTCTAAAATTAATGTATTTGTTTATTATAAGTTTAAAAATAT
Organism: Chiloscyllium plagiosum; assembly: GCF_037043375.1. Classification (NCBI taxonomy): domain Eukaryota; kingdom Metazoa; phylum Chordata; class Chondrichthyes; order Orectolobiformes; family Hemiscylliidae; genus Chiloscyllium; species Chiloscyllium plagiosum. The sequence continues at coordinate 103,607,927 of NW_028270144.1, read as the reverse complement.
ATGAACTGTCATCAGTTAATAGTATTGTCAAACCTGCCTGTGGGTGAAGCAATATTAATTGTATTTAGACCTAAAAATAATTTAATTCAGATAAATGCGAGGCGCTGCATTTTGGGAAAGCAAATCTTAGCAGGACTTATACACTTAATGGTACGGTCCTAGGAAGTGTTGCTGAACAAAGAGACCTTGGAGTGCAGGTTCATAGCTCCTTGAAAGTGGAGTCGCAGGTAGATAGGATAGTGAAGAAGGCGTTTGGTATGCTTTCCTTTATTGGTCAGAGTATTGAGTACAGGAATTGGGAGGTCATGTTGCGGCTGTACAGGACATTGGTTAGGCCACTGTTGAAATATTGCGTGCATTTCTGGTCTCTTTCCTATTGGAAAGATTGTGTGAAACTTGAAAGGGTTCAGAAAAGATTTACAAGGATGTTGCCAGGGTTGGAGGATCTGAGCTACAGGGAGAGGCTGAACAGGCTGGGGCTGTTTTCCCTGAAGCATCAGAGGCTGAGGGCTGACCTCATAGAGGTTTACAAAATTATGAGGGGCATGGGATAGGATAAATAGGCAAAGTCTTTTCCCTGGGGTTGGGGAGTCTAGAACTAGAGAGCATAGGTTTAGGGTGAGAGGGGAAAGATATATAAGAGACCTAAGGGGCAACGTTTTCACGCAGAGGGTGGTACATGTATGGAATGAGCTGCCAGAGGATGTGGTGGAGGCTGGTACAAATTGCAACATTTAAGAGACATTTGGATGGGTATATGAATAGGAAGGGTTTGGAGGGATATGAGCCGGGTGTGGCTGGTGGGACTAGATTGGATTGGGATATCTGGTCGGCATGGACCGAAGGGTCTGTTTCCATGCTGTACATCTCTATGACTCTATTAATGTCTGCCCACAGCTTTCTAATAGGACTTTCCCATTCCTGTGAATGAATATTCTACACTCTGGCCACTAGGTGGCATCTTGGACCAGGATTGGCAGCTTTGGTGTGACTGAGTATTTTGATGTACTGTTTCATTACATTTTATTTTGAAAAATGAGAGGGGATCTCATTGAAACTTTATAAAAGGTTCTTGTGGCACAGTAGTAGTGTCCTTACCCCTGAACCAGGAGGCTGGGATTGAAGTCCCACCTGTTCCAGAGGTGTTTCATGACATCACTGACCAGGTTGATTAGAAAATAGATTTAAAAGAAATATAAACCTACAAAATTCTAATAGTATTAGACAAGGTAGATGCAGGGAGTCTAGAACTAGAGGTCACAGTCTTGAGATATGGGGTAAACCATTTAGAACTGAGCTGAAAAGGAATTTCTTTACTTGGAGAGTGGTGAACGTGTGGATTTTTCTGCCACAGAAAACTGTTGAGGTCAAAACTTGTAATACTTTCAAGGAAAATGTAGAAATAAGTTTAGGACTAAACAGATCAAATGATATGTGGAGAAAACAGGAACACTACTGAGTTGGATGGTCAGCATAACATTGAATGGGAAGCAGGCTTGAAGTACTGAATATCCTATTTACATTCCTATATTCTATGTTTCTACCACCTGAAATTTCCATTTCCAAAAGGAGAAGTTAAACAAAGCTGTTGTAAAGGTTTTGAAATACTATAGGTATTTCAAAAATACCTATTTCATAATAACATTGTATAATTTATACATTGGTTTGATTGTTGTATCTTTTATTCTAGCCTCAGTCCGTTTGAAACGTTCAGGGCTTTAATTGAATATCTGACCACAAAGCTTTCAGTCTAATCTATATGTTCTGAACAAATGCTGTCTTTGAAGGTCCTTTTGAAATTGTAGGTTGGAAGGGTATGTTCCCACTTCCTGTGAAGGTTTGAGAGTTTCATACATTTTCCAACAGACTTGAAATAAACAGTTTTCAAAGCTTTTTAAGCAAGTTTTGTATTTATATAAATGTGTTTTTCTGTTTTGAGTGCCTCAGCATAACAAAGGGAATGTGTGAACAGTGATAGATGATATCCTTTGAGAGACAGCAATGAGAATCAAAATATAGTTTTTTGGGGGGAGGAAAATGCTTAAAAAAGAGTATCAACATTGACTAAAAATATAAATTCTCTCTTAACTTTCAGTTAAACATTTCTTCAAGACCTTTTGTGAGCTTTTTAAAATGGAAGCAGCCTCTCATGCCTTGAGAACCCATGTACCTGCAGACCCCATTCCTTTATTGCCAAATTTGAGTGGCAGAGGACTGAGAAGCTGGTCAGCAAGTGGAGGGATTGAGGGGAAGGTACATGTTAGGACCAGTAAATTAGAAGGAAAGGACAGGCAGAGACAGATAAATGAGAATGATGGTACTAACAGGCTGAAATCTGTATATTTCAATGCAAGGAGTATTATGGGTCAGCCAGATGAGCGTAGAGCCTGGATCAGAGACTTGATTGAGAGAGGGACAGGACTGGCTGCTCAGCATTCCAGGGTATGTTATTGTAGACGAGTTAGAGAGGAAGGTAAAAGACATGGAGGAGATGCATTACTAATCGGGGAGAATATTGCATCTGCAGTCAGAAAGGACATACTAGGGGACTCATCCAACACCCCCCCCCCCCCCCCCCCCCCCAACCCAAAACAGCCACCGAGAAATTGGGGAACAAATATGTCGGCAGATTATGGAAAGATGCAATAAAAACAGAGTTGTAATTAAGGATGACTTTAAAATCCTTGTTATTGACCAGCCCTCCCTTAGAGCAAGACGCTTAGATGGGCATGATTTGTTAACTGCACCCAAAAGGGTTTCTTGAAACAGTATGTGGGTTGCCCAACTATAGAAGAGGGACCACACTGGACATTTACTGGCTAATGAGCTTGACCAGGTGACTGGCCTTTCAATACGAGAGCATTTTGGAAACAACGATCACAACTCCTCACGTTTTAAGATAGCTATGAATAAGGATAAGTCAGGACCTTGTAACAAGATACTAAACTAGGGGGAGGGCAAATTACGTGAGTATTAGATAGGGGCTAGGGAATGTTAAGCTAGGGAATGTCAGGCGAGTCCAGTTTGACAAATTGGAATTGTTTGAAGACCTGCTGACGAGAGTTCAGGACAGCATGTCCCAGTAAGGAGGAAGGACAAGGATGGTAAGGTAAGGGACCCTTGGTTAATGAGGGAGGTTATGAATTTAGTCTAAAGGTAAAAAGAAGCAAATGTAAGGTTTAGGAAGCTAAAATTAGATAGTGCTCATGAGAAATGTAACGAAAGCAGTAAGGAACTCAAGCAGGGAATTAGGAAAGCAAGAAGGGCGGCACGGTGGCTCAGTGGTTAGCACTGCTGCCTCACAGGGCCAGGGACCCAGGTTCAATTCCCACCTCGGGCGACTGTGTGAAGTTTGCACATTCTCCCGTGTCTGTGTGTGTTTCCTCTGGGTGCTCTGGTTTCCTCCCACAATCTAAAGATGTGCAGGTTAGGTGAATTGGTCATGCTAAGTTGCCCATAGTGTTAGGTACATTAGTCAGGGGTAAATGTAGGGGAATAGATCTGGGTGGGTTGCTCTTCAGAGGGTCGGTGTGGACTTGTTGGACTTGTAGGGTCTGTTTCCATACTGTAGGAAATCTATCTAATCTAATCATGAAATGATCTTGGCAAGTAAGGTTGAAGAGAATCCCAAGAGTATTGTGTTCAATTCTGGTTGCCACATTACAGAAAGGATATGACGATTTAGAGAGAGTGCAGAAAACTGCTGCTTAGATTAGAGAGTATGAATTATAAGGAGAGGCTACAAAAATTCAGTTTTTTTTTCTGGAATGGCGGAGACTGAGGGGAGTCTTGATAGAAGTCTATAAAATTATGAGATACATAGATAGGGTTGTCAGAACCTTTTTACCAGAGTTGAAATGTCTAAAACTAGGGCTCATGCATTTGATTTGGGAGGGACAGGTTTTTTACAGTGGTAGGAGTGGAATACACTCCTGGGTGGTAGTGGAGGCAGATACAACAGGGGCGTTTAAGAGACTTGTAGATAAGTACGTGAATAAGCAAGGAGTGGAGGAATATGGACCAAGGGCAGGCAGAAGGGATTTGTTTAATTTGGCATCGTGTTGAGTACAACATCGTAGGCTGAAGGGTCCGTTCCTGTGCTGTACTGTTCTATGTTCTAAATTCTGGAGTAATATTACCAGCACAACTTACTTTGCCTTCTTTGTCTTTGACTCCTATAAAATTCTTATTTGTAATGAACAATGCCATTGTTCTAGTGGTGTGGAAACTATCTGTTGATGTAATTTCATTAAATGTAACTTTTCTATTGCAGACAAAATTTGACTTGGGGACTGTTCTTCTTAGTACACACAGACTACTATGGAGAGACCATAAAAAGCATGTAAGTTACTTAGAAATTGGTTCAACCAATAATTTTGACATTAATTGTTGCAACATTTAATTAAGTTAGTCATACTTGACTTCTGAAAGATTGTGCATCAACAACAACTCATATTTGTATTGCACCTTTTAACATAGTAAAATATTCCAATGAGCATTAGCAGATAACATTTGACACAAAAATGCAAAAGGCAATATGAAAAAAAGTGACCAAATGCTTGGTCAAAGAAGTTGCTTTTAAGAAACTTCTCAAAGAAGAAGAAATTGAGGGGAAACATTTAGTTATGGAATTCCAGGGAGAGAGTCCAGCCAGTAGAAAGTACCACCACCAATTTGTGATCATTTGCAATCAGGGATATGCAAAAATTGGAAGAGGGAAGAGATTTTGAAAGGTTACAGGGCTCCAGTAGGAATGAGGCCATTAAAAAAATTGAAAACATGCATAGAAATCTTAAGTTCAATGCATTGCCTTGCTGAGAGCCTAGGTAAGTCAATGAACACAATGATGATAAGTAAATGGGACTTAGAGTCAAAATGTACTTAGTATGCATTGGGCTATGGGCAAGAGAGTTTTGGATAATCTCAGATTTATGGAGGGGTGAAAGAGGGAAGGCCATTGAGGAGAAACTCGAAGCATTATCACATCTCAAGGATAACAAAGATATGGACTAGAGTTTCAGCAGCAGATGAAGGGAGGCAGGGGATGGAAAGAGAAGCAGGTGGTTTTGCTTGTGGAACTTAACTTCAAGTCACATACAATACCGAGGTTGCAAATGGTCTGTTTCAGTGTCAGATGGTTGCCAGGGAGAGGAGTGAAATGAGTGGTGCAGGAATAAAATTTGTGGCAGGAAACAGAGAAAATAGTTTGGGTCTTCCAATAATTTGAAGAAATAACGGCTCATTGAAGACTGTATGCAGGGCAAGCAACATAAGAAATCAGAAACAGATTTTTAAGAAGTGGAGCTGGATGTTATTGGCATATATGTAGGACTTAATGTTGTGTTTTGAGCTGATGTGTGATGCGGATAGCATAGAGAAGAGAAGTGGAGGAAGGGTTGGAAAGATCCTTCAGGGCTTCCGAGGTAACCATGCAAGAATCGGAGAATTCAGGTCACTCTGTGACCAGCCTCATTTGATAGAATGGAACTGGATAAAAGCCATTTTACCTGGCTGGATGTTGAAGCCGAATGCCAAAGAAAAATATATATGTTTGCTTCAGCATCTGCCATTCTGATACCAGCTTTAACCAGTTGTATAATTTGAGCTTTGGTATTGCCATGTCAAGGTAACTAGTTCAGGAATGCCCCTTACAATAAGAATCAACTGTAAGATTTGTGACACATCTAGACAATATTAATAAAGACAATTTGTAATTCCATTGATGTCATCTCTTCTCAATCAATAAATCAGCCAGTGGTGGCTCAGTGGTTAGCACTGCTGCCTCACAGCACTAGGGAGCCAGCCACGGGTGACTATCTGTGTGGAGTTTGCACGTTCTCCCTGTGTCTGCGTGGGGTTCCTCCCACAATCCAAACGTGTGCACGTTAGGTGAATTGACAATGCTAAATTGCCCATAGTGTTCAGGAATATGCAGGTTAGGTGCATTAGGCAGGAGTAAATATAGGATAGGGGAATGGGTCTGGCTGGGTTACTTTTCGGAGAGTCAGTGTGGATTTGTTGCACCAAAGGGTCTGTTTCCACACTGTAGGGATTCTATGAACCATAATCAGTCGTCAAGCACTGGTGACATTATGATTGATTTTGAATGAACAATCGTGAAATGTTTTATTCAAAAAATAAATCAGCTTTTTCTAGTGGGAATAAGATAATTATGGATATAAGTTTTGTAGCCCAAGGATAAGTTTTATGTACTGGGGAATTATGATTCAAGCCCACCCTCAAATCGCAGAATTTTGCATTTCTTGTCCTGCCCTCCACCTCTGGTTCCAAAGCTGATGTAAGAAAGTAAGAAATAGGAGTAGGAGTAAACCATATGGACACTGGAGCTTCTCTCTCTCTCAATACAATGATCAGCTTCAACGCCCACTTTCCCACCTGCTCCATATGTCTCTCAATTCCCTGAGAGACAAAAACTCTTGTCTATCCCAGCCATAAACCAACTGAACAATTAAGCATCCACAAACCTCTGGGAAAGAGAATTCCACAGATTCACAATGTTTTTGAGGGGAGAAGTATCTCCTTATTACACATGGGTGGTCACAACATTGAATAGATGAAAGGCCATTGGTCTCTGAGAGGGACTATGTTAACGCAAATAACCTTCTGGCATAACATTCTTGCTGGCCACATGTCAGTATTGAGGGAACAAGAATGTAGAAAGGTTGATAGCCTGAGAAACTGCAATAAATGGCATAAACTACTTTGAGAATAACAAACTGCCAATAGTGTGGAAAAACATAAGGGGAAGTGTTTCCTTTATTCCAGGTGTATTTTAACAATGAGATGTAAAATCTGAAATTTGTTCTAATTCTAAATTGGATTAGTTATACTACGTAGGTTACAATTCAATAATAAAATTCTCAAGCTTGAACAAAGTGAGATAAAACATTGGTAAAATGTTATAGCCAGCATTTTAATATACCGATTTCTCTTTGGTGTGTAATAAATTTATGTTTAGCATCCCATATTTTAATATTTATTACATTGGAATGCTGAAGATAAATTATTCTTATGACCAGATTAAAAGTGCTGTTGTGATTTAGCTATTAAATCACTTTTCTTTCCTACAGGATTGCTGCATCGCTTTGCCTTTGTCACAGATAATTTTCTTTGAGGAACAGGCTGCTGGAATAGGAAAAAGGTCAGACTGCAGTCAAAATAATTTTGAAACATTGGACTTCTACAAATCCACCTTCTCTGTCCTTTTACCATGGTCCTGTCATGCTGATGTTTAAAAAACTGACTTATCATTAATTTTAATATTATTTTAAATTGTGGAGTGCAATTGCACCAGTTGATAACTTTGCTGAAAATGGGCTGCTTTGGTACAAAACTAGAAATCCCAGACTGTTTTCTTTCCCCTGTAAGGTGACCAAAAGTTGGAATTTCATACCCACTAATGTGTGACATATTATTGTTGCAACTAATATGTATTGAAATGGTGGAAGATATGAAAGTCTAACATCAGCTGTGTATGGGATGGAGGTGTCTGTGGTAAAGGGCATTAATGGGGGAGAATGCAGAGAGAATTACTTTAGGTTCTCACAAAACAGCCAGTGAATTTAGTCTAGGAACAATGTATCTTTCTCCCCTGCTAGAAGGACAACCGAGTTTGAAGTGGCAGGGCATTTGAAAATCTGTGCAGAATATTCATACTCATTTTTGCAACAAAGCAAGAAAATTCTGAAACGTGAAAATGCATTAAATCTTAAAATTCTTACTCTTATGTTCAAGTTTTTTCATAGCCCTGGCTCTCTCCATTTCTGACACTTTATCCAGCTCCATGACCCTTGGAGAACATTGTGTTCTCCCGACTCTGGCTTCTGGTGCATCTTCTGATTTCTTTCCTGGATCTAAATTGATGCCTATGTATTTGGCTGTCTAGGTTCCAACTGTAATTTTTGAGTCTAAAATTCTTTTCCCTTTCATCTCCTTTAAGATGCTGTGTTAAAACTATCTGTATTACCAAATATTTGATAACTCATCCTATCATCTCCTCCTTTGGTTTAATGCCAATTTTTCCCCGATTCTGCACCTGGGAAGAACCTTTTAATAGCTGTACAGATAGAAGTTACTGTGGGAATTCAAGAACAGAATAGAGAGGAGGGGAGCTTTCTGATGTTGTAACTTAATGCTTAATGGGCCAACCACAATTTAAATGTAACAAAAGCTGCTGTTGTGAAACTGGATGATGCCAGACAGTACCAATCTAATTGCAGGAAGTCCTTTTTAAAGTTGTGACTGCTTTTTCCTGAAAGTCAGAACTTGAAATGAAACAACTTTGAGAAGCAATGGACCTTGCTCAAACCAGTGGGGAAGGCGAAGGGAGCTGCTGAGCTTGGATTTAACTCATGCTTTGCCAGCTAGTGGGGTAGGGTTGGAGCCCTACAGCCAGGCAGGAGGGTCAGCTCCAGTGTGCCTGGGTAGGTCTTGCAGCAGTGGCAGCCAGTGGAAGGTGTGTGCAGACACTGCAGCCTCTCAGAATGGGTGAGTGCTGGTTGCTGGGATTTTGCTGTTAGTCTGCAGCCTGGCCAGGGGCAGTGTGCGAAGCGTGTCCGAGAGTGGGCGCTAGCTTCAGCCTGTGTCTTGGAGCTTGGTGGATGAAGGCTCTCTGGTACAGAGAGCAGTGCTGCACAGGGATAGGCACAGTCAGAGTGTGGAAAGGTTGTGCCAAATGGCACCAGTTGAGTCATGTATCGTAAATGCCATCAAAACAAAGCTCTCAATGTTTTAATGAGATTTCAGGTCCCAATAATATACTGACATTAGAGCGAGTGAAGACTTCCTGTAATCTGCAGCTGACTGGCAAACTGAGTCCAGTGTAGTAGGTAGACTACAATGTTGTCGTTACAGTAGTAGCTAGCCATTTAAAGTTGCTGTTCCTGCTAGTTGCAAAATCCATTTGGGTTCAGTGAGGTCACACAATTCCTGTAAATGTAATAGCCTGCAATTGAAATCTGCAAAGCATGAAATAAATGTATGCTAATAAGATGCAAAAAAATTGTTATTAGAAGATTAATGTCACTTGACACTACTTTAGACTCAGATAGATATTGGAACACCAGACATTATGATGATATAATGGCATAATGATAATGGGGCTTAAAACAAGACCAAAAAAAGCAGAGACAGAGAAGGAAAAAAAATCTGTGACTGTGGAATTACTGACCACAAAGGGCTCTGTTGATCAGACCGAGTCCTGGAGATGATTACAAGGTGATGGGGTGAAGGCCTAAATGGAGAGTTCATGTTTGAAATGGTATGGAAGTGGCATGGTAAAGTGGACATTATTTGCATCAAACTTGCTGGTTGGAGAGATAAAACATAAATTGCTTCAAATAAAAAATGATAGGCAAGATAAATTACCATATGTAAGGAGTAGTTATTTGTTTGAAGGCCCATCATTTTCATTGCTGTAACTCATTCTTAAGATTTTCCTTATGAGTTCAAGCTTTTATCTATAAATTTAGGATTAATTTTCTGGTATTTCCTGTTCTTCTGAGTGTTTCGGTATAAAAATATACTCTAAAGTGTGGTATTATTGTGTTGGATGGATGGTCTCCCTCTAGTTTCTGATTTTGATAATTGCCATTTAGTTCAGTAGAATAACTGTAGTCTTTAACTATATCTAAAGTGATCTACAATATCTAATCTTAAAATTTCCATTTGGAAAATATAATAGAACTGGATGAATTGATTGCTAGCTGATAAGAGGATGAAATCAAAACCAGAAAAATACTTGTAAATTTCAGTGACGTTATGTTAAATTTGGAATAATAACTCGGGCAATGTTTATCCCAAGAGATACCAAGTTTATATATTTTTCATACTTAAAAGGTTAGTATGGCGTGTTTCTCTTGGCAATAGAAGGAACTGAAGCTTTTGTTTTGCAAGGAAGCGTGTGCTGTAACAAAGGTTTTACAGTAATTAATGAGTTTAGTTTATTATTCTACAGGAAAGGGCCTGCAATCCTTTGGCAGTTGATATTTTGCCTTCCCTAGATTAATAATGATTTTCCGGAAAAGGAGGGAGAGAGAAGGGGAAGTTGATAAAACATAACGATGTAAAGTTAATATTACAGCAGATGGTTAGGTTTGTAGTTCAAGTCTGGATTGAGATATTTGATCATTTCCAGCAGTCAGATGTGAAAGGTTTGTGGTCACAGCACCCTTATCTCTACAGTTTTGTTTTAAAAATACAATGTAATTGTAACATCAATGCTATACTTTGTAAGTAGCACATGGAAAGTTAAAAAGCTTCATTATAGATTTTTTTTTGTTTTTTTTAATATATAAAGGGTTTTATTTGTTATTCTTAAAATGTAACACAAGGTTTTGCCAAAAAATCATCTGCCTAACTGTTCTTCCTGCTCCTGCACTCTTATCTCTGTAGTACACCAAAAAAATTTTCCGTTTTCCTATTTTACATCTGCATATTGTCCCTTAATAATATTATCCAGTTTCATATGTATGCTGATGATACCCAGTATGTCCTGACCTCCACCTCTCCTAATCCACTAAATTGTCGAAATGCTTGTCTGGTGTCCAGTACTGGATGAGCCGAAATTTCCTCCAACTAAATATTGAGAGGACTCTAACTTTTGTCTTCAGTCTCCACCAGAAACGCAGCTTCTGACTAATCTCTCTCTTCCTGCCAGCTGCCTGAGAATGAAGCAAACTGTTTGCACTCTTATTAGCTGATTTGAGCCTGAGACAAGTTCCTGACCTATACATATTGTTAAAAGGGGAAACAGAGTTGAAGGTTTTTGTCTTGACTCATCAGAATTATGATGCAAAGAACAGACTTGGAAAAAAGGGACAGCATATTATAGAACATGAGAGGAGATTGCTGATTGTATGGTTCATTGGTAGCATGGAGATGCAGCAAGAACAGTTACCTGTCAATCTTAATTCTCAGACCAAACAGGTAAAGGCTGATTGGTAATGGTGTTGCCATGAGGTTGCTGCAGGGGATTGGCTGTGTCAATGCCACCTTTGTGCCTATGTAAAAGGGGAGGCAATGGCTTAATGGTATTATCGCTATACTATTAATCCAGAGATCCAGGTGATGGTTTCAGGACTTGGGTTCAAACCCCACCACAGCAGATGGTAGCATTTGAATTCAATAAAAAAATCTGGAATTAAGAGTCTAATGATGATCACGACACCATTGTAGATTGTTGGAAAAACCCGTATGGTCCACTAATGTCCTTTCAGGAAAGGAAATCTGTCATCCAAACCTGGTATAGCCTACATGTGACTCCAGATCCACAGCAATGCCTAGCCAGTGATGCCCACAATCCGTGATTGAATAAGCAAAAAAAAAACACGGAGTCCTGTGTATTTATATCTGTAGCTTCTAGCATGCACAAATGCATTACACTGCAGCTGATGATCTCTTGGGTTTATTGCATAGTTTACCCTGAAGTTCAAATTTGAGAGTCACCTTCCACTTCCAGAGTAATCTGACATAGTCTGGGAACTGTTCAGGGCCAAAAGTAGTGGACATAGGCCCTCTCATGAGTTTTAGCAGTATACAGCGAGCATTGACTCCATGAGTGTCCAAATACATGGCATTGCCAGAGGATCCTCTCAGAGACCAGACCTTGCTAACATTTGTTGATTTCCAGAAGAATTGCACCTTCAATGGTTGTAATGTGATAGGTTTCTGTGCCAGTGTGATGCCACGTTTTTAGGCCATATGTCCCAAGGTTGGTAGATGCTACTTATGTATTTACACAGAACCCTGCTTTGTAAGAACAAAAATAGTTTTAACATGCATTGCACTTTTTTCATTTAAAAAGAAGATTAAGGGGATAGTCAATTCTCTGCTGCATTCCCCATAGTAACACCCTGAGCAATCAGAATTTACCTGCTTGACCTGAGAACAAAAATTAACAGTTTGCTGGTTTTGCTGTAACTCCATGCCAATGATGGCGCAACCAATCAGCACCCTCTTGTTGCCATGAGCATTGTTTGCATGATGCATAATGCTCTATAAAATGGTGACTTTGTTTGCAAGTCTATTTCTTGTGTCCTAGTTCTGATGAGTACAAGATAAAAACATAATTTTTTTTGTCTCCTTTTAGCAATGTTTTAAGTTCAGTACTACCACACAATTATTTATATTCCTGCCCTATATCCACATCATCACTAAGACCACTTACTTCCACCTTGATATAATCACCAAATTTGCCTCTGCTTCAGGTCATTAGCTACTGAAACCTCATCTACTCTTGCATTAATCTTCCAGTGCACCCTTGACAAGCTGTCTCGCTTCCACCTTTAGCCGCTTTAGGATTTAGCTTTACACTCATCTAGAACTCTGCTGACCACATCTTCACTTTCATCGAGTCTCATACATCCATCATCACTTGTTCATGCTGACTTGCCTTGGCTCTTGGACCAGCAGTATTGCGATTTTAAAGTTCTTATCTTTGTATTCGAATACCCTACATGACTTGCCATTCCCTATCACTGTAACCTCTTCCAGCTAACAATCCACCAAGACTTTTGCAGCCCACTCATTCTGACTTCTTGTGCCCTCAAGCTTTCCATTGTCCCACACTTTGGTGCCTTCAGCTGCTGACACATTAAACCTAGATTTTCTCCATAATTTTTCAACCTCTTTTCTCCTTTAGGACCCTCCTTAAAGCTCACCTCTTGACAAAGCTTTGATTACCTTGTTCTTGCTTCAATGTCCAATTTTATTTTGTAATCTCCAGTGGGCATTTATTATTCTGAATGTGCTTTATTATTATAAGTTATTCATTTAACCAAGACTCAGCTCAGATAAAATTGGTTGAATGGTCTTGTACTGTAAACCTCTTTGGTTCTATGACTTGTGGTTTGAGTGCGTCAGTGAATGTTTCACCAATAAAAATATATTCCATGATTGTTGACCAGGCAGGATGATAGTGTTTCAGTTTGGTCGACATGATTGGCATGACATTGCAAATTCTAACTCCCTGTTACATTATTTGTTTATAGTAAAATTCCCACAAAGAATAACATCATACAAATAATGCTTATCCATCTCTTTGGTGGTTGAAGATCAGCTCTGAGAGAAGTTAGAAATTGCTTTTTTTTTTAATCTTGCAGTTCCACAGATTGTTGAAATATTCTTCTTGCATGGATATAGGCTTGCTTGCTGAGCTACATCCAGAACCTCAACCTGAGCTACAAATCTTCTCAAAACTCACTAATTCTTGTTGCATTTTAACATTATTAAACTCATAACTGTGGTCTTTGCACTACTTGTAATTTCTTTTTGTTGTCACCTGGACAATACTACAACTTATCAGTTCTACAATTTAAGTCCTTTCTATCTCCCTATTTATTAATAGTTAGTATGTTTATTGTATGGCATATTCCTTTTAATGTTAAATCTGAACCATACTGGGGAGAGTGGACAAATAGCAGAACTCGAGGGGAAAAAAAAGAAATTGAATGATAGTCTATGAATTTTCCTCTAGACAAAAAGGCCAGAGAGTGCAAATTGTTAATTTCCTCCTGCAGAATTATTGTACTGGCTCAATGGGCCAAATGGCTATCGCGTGTGCTGTAACCATTCTGCAAACACTCTCATTATTAGGGTGTAGGTTTGCTCGCTGAGCTGTAGGTTTGATATCCAGATGTTTCATTGCCTGGCTAGGTAACATCATCAATGGCGACCTCCAAGTGAAGTGAAGTTGTTGTCTCCTGCTTTCTATTTATATCTTTCTCCAGGATGGGGTTCCTGGGGTTTGTGGTGATGTCATTTCCTGTTCGTTTTCTGAGGGGTTGATAGATGGCATCTAGATCTATGTGCTTGTTTATGGCGTTTTGGTTGGAGTGCCAGGCCTCTAGGAATTCTCTGGCATGTCTTTGCTTAGCCTGTCCCAGGACAGATGTGTTGTCCCAGTCGAAATGGTGGGTTTTTCATCTGTGTGTAGGGCTATGAGGGAGAGGGAGTCGTGTCTTTTTGTGGCTAGCTGGTGTTCATGTATCCTGGTGACTAACCTTCTTCCTGTTTGTCCTATGTAGTGTTTGTGGCAGTCCTTGCATGGAATTTTATAGATGACGTTGGTTTTGTCCATGGGTTGTACTGGGTCTTTTATGTTTGTTAGTTTTTATTTGAGAGTGTTAGTCGGTTTTTGTGCTACTAGGATTCCGAGGGGTCTCAGTAGTCTGGCTGCCATTTCTGAAACTTCTTTGATATATGGTAAGGTGGTTAGGGTTTCTGGCTGTGTTTTGTCTGCTTGTCGTGGTTTGTTCTTGAGGAATCTGCGCACTGTGTTTTTTGAGTATCCGTTCTTCTTGAATACGTTGTATAGGTGGTTCGCCTCTGTTTTTCGAAGTTCATCTGTGCTGCAGTGTGTGGTGGCTCATTGGAATAGTGTTCTGATACAGCTTCGTGTGTGTGTGTTGGGATAGTTGCTGGTGTAATTGAGTATTTTGTCAGAGTTTGTCGGTTTTCTTCCTCCTTGGTGAACTTTATGCCTGTGAAAACCTATAGGCGCAACACGCTACAACTGGCCCGAAGATGGGAAAGGAATGCCATCCGAGAGATTCCATTCGCGAACAACTGTACTTCCTGCATGAATGTTTAAGAAAACAGGTACTGCCAAAATGTCTCCAATATAAACTGCCGATTAAAAACACCTCAAGCCAGAAATTTAACAGAATAAAACGGCCACAGAATGCTTTGAGAACTAATCAATGACGCCCACCACAGACTCCGAAAATACAACCGGGAAGAAACTGACAACAAACTTGCATTTCTGGACGTCACAGTAGAAAGAAAGGACAAGGGAGAATTACAAACCTGCGTATACAGAAAACCGACAAACACTGACAAAATAGATTACTTAGATTACTTACAGTGTGGAAACAGGCCCTTCGGCCCAACAAGTCCACACTGACCCGCCGAAGCGCAACCCACCCATATCCCTACATTTACCCCTTACCTAACACTACGGGCAATTTAGCATGGCCAATTCACCTGACCTGCACAACTGTGGGAGGAAACCGGAGCACCCGGAGGAAACCCATGCAGACACGGGGAGAACGTGCAAACTCCACACTCAACTACACCAGCAACCATCCCAACACACACACACACGAAGCTGTATCAGAACACTATTCCAATGAGCCACCACACACTGCAGCACAGATGAACTTCGAAAAACAGAGGCGAACCACCTATACAACGTATTCAAGAAGAACGGATACTCAAAAAACACAGTGCGCAGATTCCTCAAGAACAAACCACGACAAGCAGACAAAACACAGCCAGAAACCCTAACCACCTTACCATATATCAAAGAAGTTTCAGAAATGACAGCCAGACTACTGAGACCCCTCGGAATCCTAGTAGCACACAAACCCACCAACATTCTCAAACAAAAACTAACAAACATAAAAGACTCAGTACAACCCATGGACAAAACCAACGTCATCTATAAAATTCCATGCAAGGACTGCCACAAACACTACGTAGGATAAACAGGAAGAAGGTTAGCCACCAGGATTCATGAACACCAGCTAGCCACAAAAAGACACGACCCCCTCTCCCTCATAGCCATACACACGGATGAAAAAAACCACCGACTGGGACAACACATCTATCCTGGGAAGGCTAAGCAAAGACATGCCAGAGAATTCCAAGAGGCCTGGCACTCCAACCAAAATGCCATAAACAAGCACATAGATCTAGATACCATCTATCAACCCCTCAGAAAACGAACAGGAAATGACATCACCACAAACCCCAGGAACGCCATCCTGGAGAAAGATATAAATAGAAAGCAGGAGACAACAGCTTCGCTTCACTTGGAGGTCGCCACTGATGATGTTACCTAGCCAGGTAATGAAACGTCTGGATATCAAACCTACAGCTCAGCGAGCAAACCTACACCCTAAACCTCAACCTGAGCTACAAACCTTCACAAACCTTGCGACTCTCATTATTCCTGCAGAACTGTTGTTACTAGGCATGCTTTCTGAATTTTCTTTTTTTCCCTTCTGGTCAAATATCCAGCATTGTTGAGCACTTTTTTCAAGAGACAACAGGGAATGGGGGACTCTCACACTCAGAATAAATTGTGCTATGGCCCCCTCGTTGAATTTTCTAACGTTCTGGCTAAATTTGGATGTGAAGATGTCAACATGACTACCTGTTGAGTGTATAGCATTTACAATGGTGCCATCTGTACTTGGCCAATGAAATTACTTAATTTTATTTTGTTTCCAGTGCCAAAATAGTAGTTCACCTTCAACCAGTTACTCCCAACAAAGAGCCTGGTCCATATCAGAGTAGCAAGTACTCTTACATCAAGCTGTCTTTCAAGGAACATGGACAGATTGAGGTAACTATCATTCTAATTGCTAAATTGTGTTGCTAAAACATTGCTTTTTAAAATGTTTGTTAGTACATCGGTGAATGTTTCACCAATAAAAATATATTCCATGATTGTTGGCCAGGCAGGATGATAGTGTTTCAGTTTGGTCGACATGATTGGCATGACATTGCAAATTCCAACTCCCTGTTGCATTATTTGTTTATAGTAAAATGCCCACAAAGAATAACATCATACAAATAATGCTCATCCATCTCTTCGGTGGTTGAAGATCAGCTCTGGTGGAAGTTAGAAATTGCTGTGTGCTTTTCACAGAAGGAATGGCTCTGTCATGTTATAAAGGTGTGTGGTGAGGGGCAGTATCTCTGAGCTGCGTGATTGCACATTTTCCCTGAGTCCTTTTTTCAATATTGTGTTTAAATTATATGTAAAAGTAGTTTGTCTATCTGACCCTATGGAGCAAAGATCTCAAAATTTCAAAGGTGGTTCGTTGCTTAAATGGTTAATAACTGCAAGCCTTGAGGACTAGTTTAGATTGAGTGAAATCCGAAATCCTTTGTGGAGTTTGCATTGATTCCAGTTTTAGGTGTTATCATTTAGAAATGGCTGTTTTCCTTAATTAGCTTGTGGAAAAATCCATTCGGTAAATGTGTATTTAGCTAGCAGTCCACCTGTATATTGAAATCAGATTCAAGGTATTTTTAACAAAATCTTCCCTCCTATTAATCTGTTGTTCTCGTTTAATTAACTCCCAAGCTTTGTTCTCCTAACGTCTTCCCCTTGTTCATCTTTTACAGTTGCTGAGTACCTGGCATGTGTTTTTCCTCTAAGTTTTCCTGATTTGCTTTCCTGACTTGCATTTTTCAGCTGTGTTTACTTGCCCCATGTTGTTCAGCTGGTTCATTTTGCTGTGTTCTATTGGTTTACCATTATATACCTTTTAAGCTCAGTGATTTTATAAACAATATTTTTAAATCTCTGAACAATTCATTTGGTTCCAAACATTCAACTTGCCTGACATGACCTTCATTTCCCTGGAACAAAGTGTCAAGCTTGGCTGATGGCTAGGAAACTGCCTTCGAGCATTTTTCATTTCCTATATCCTATATTCCATTCAGGCTGCTCTCTGTTCACCAACTTTAAAAGGTCAAAATTGACCTACCACATCCCCTCACTCACCTCTTGCTAACAAACTAGCAATTAAATTGTATTTTCCCACACATGTTCAGCCAATATATGTGCTGTGTTTAAATTAACTATCATTCATTAGTTTATCACCAAAAGGAACCAGGATAATTTCTCTTGACCCCTTTATTCTGTCTTTTTACATTAGTCCTCTCAGTTGTTCTGGATATGGATTTGTCCTTTTTCTTCCCTCATGTATGCATTCAGCTTTATCTTAAAGGCATCAGTGCCATTTTCATCAGTACTCCATGTGACAGGAGGAGATCTAATATGTGTTAGAAATTCTTCCTTATTTATTTTGATCTTCTAGTCGTTAGGTTGTAGTTATGCCCCCCAATTCTGGACTAGTCCACAAGTGGAAGCAATTTGTACCCACTCTACTTAACCTCTTCACAACTTTAACACAGTTTTTAGATTAGATTACTTACAGTGTGGAAACAGGCCCTTCGGCCCAACAAGTCCACACCGACCCGCCGAAGCACAACCCACCCATAACCCTATGTTTACCCCATTTTCTTCTTAGTATTCAGTGTATAATGACATACTGGGCCAGTAAATCAGAGGCCTGAACTGACAATCTAGAGATATGAGTTCATATCCCACCACAGCAGCTGAGGAGTTTACATTGTTTAAATAAATCTGGAATTAAAAAAATGCTGGTTATCTATATGGTCCACTAATGAGCTTTAAAGAAGGAAATGTGCCACAATTACCTGATTTGGTCTATATTTGACTCCAGATTCAGAGCAATGTGTTTGACTTTTAACTGGCAACAAATAATTCTGTTGTATTGAAGATACATAACTCCATCATAACTTTCTCAAGCAATTCGGGATGTGCAATAAACATTGCTGCTGCCAGTGATGACCTTGTTCCATGCATGAATTAGAAAGAAGAAATTGATTTTCTTCTCATGGAAATCCCAACCTGTTTAATAATTGCATCCTCTGGTCTGGTAACTGCATATTAAATCTTCTCCCTTGGTGTTCTGACATCCTATTTGTACTTTGGACATCAGACTGTGCTCAGTACTCCCAAATGTATTCTACATAAATTTAATTCTATATAAATTTAACGTTGCATCCCTGCTTTTATGTTCTATTTCTCCAGAGTCGGATTGCTGTATTTGGCAAGGCTGTTTAAATGCAGGGAGCCTCTGTCACAGGAAGATGAAAGTAGACCATGAAATGTACAGAGCTACTGGGGAACAGACATATTATCTGTTTAATGTAGATTAAGAAAGCTTGTACTTTTGCAGCGATTTGATATATTACTCATTAGGAACAGTGTTCATTAGTTGTGGCTAAAGGATGATGTTACAGAGAGCAGTACTTTTTAATTTTAACCCACTTCATCTTTGCTGTTGAAATTAAACCTTTTAATCATTGAAATCTTACAGCATTTTCTTCTAATTATTGCTCATCAGAAGTGATGATGGATTTGCCTTTCAGTTTTTATACTCATTCTGAGTTTGTCCCTCCAGGAAGCAAATTGAGTCGGGTAAGATCAAAAAAAGAGCAAAGGGTTGATTTTATTTCTGGGTGCCTTGAGGGCAATGTGCCAATAGATTTTAACTCCCAACATTCCCCATACATATAATGCAACATTATTTCTCAACCAACATGTTAGACATAAGAATGTTTGTGCAGTTGGGTCTCTATGTAAATCCTATTAAATTCAAGGTTCAAATTGATATCAGGTGATGGTAGTTAAGACATGATTTACAAAAGATTTCAAGAAGAATATCTTGTTGAATGATCATTGAAACCTGGAATTTATCTCTGCATGCTCCAGCTTTGTTTTTTATGATTACTCCTTCACCCTCTGCAATTTCTTTTTCCTTTCTGGTATCCCATCCTGAAGATGCTGATTCTTCTGGTTGTGCGCTTACCTGAGTCATTGTTTATCTGTGCGGTTGTTTAGTCATGGAGAAACAACTCCAACATTCACAGACTTAATTTCCAGCATGAGTGTTATCACTTGTGGTCTAGAGTAAGATTGCCCACTACTACCATCAATCTTTGGATACCTAGTGTGTCTATCGTTAGGAATTTGTAAGACATGTTCAAACCCCCAAATCTGCTGCAATTTAAACATCTTGCCAGGGACCGAGGTTTGATTCCCGCTTTGGGCGACTGTCTGTGTGGAGTTTGCACATTCTCCCCATGTAGGCATAGGTTTCCTCCGGGTGCTCCGGTTTCCTCCCACAGTCCAAAGATGTGCAGGACAGGTGAATTGGCCATGCTAAATTGTCCATAGTGTTAGGTGCATTAGTCAGGGGTAAGTATAGGATTGAGGAATGTGTCTGGGTGGGTTACTCTTCAGAGGATCGGTGTGGACTTGTTGGGCCGAAGGGCCGTAGGGAATCTAATCTAATCACTTTACAAATATAAAGTGCTATAATTTTATTATAATTGTACTAATTGTAAATTGCTATTTGATATGAGAATCACATTTTCAAAACTGTTGTTATGAACAACTGTGATCGATGTTTAACATTGTTGTTAAAGTTTTATAGACGATTATCAGAAGAATTGTCTCAAAAGCGATGGGAGCGAATTTCAGTATCTCAACCAATGCAGTCACCCAGTAGATCACAAGTAGGTATTGATGTCAGATTTCCTGCCTTAATGTATTGTGATCATTTAAAATGTTTACTGTGCCGAAACACATGAAAATTGGTGTCCTCCCTGTATCCATTTTGTATTCCTTCACTGCATTAGCTAGTGGTTTACACTTTGTAAGTAGATAATGAATGGATAGTTGTCAGAATGAGCGGTGGTCATTGGAAAGGAAAGAACTTGGGATGGTGAAGGTGTGTTGGGGAGGTTGATTAGCCTATTGTGTTGGTCAGTAATCCATTTTTGTGTTACACATCAGGATGAATGTTTTCCCAAGTCCAGCATATGTTTGGTCAGATGCAGTGTTAAAACTTTATATACCCTGTTTTGAAGAAGCACCTTGGTTTCATTCACAACAAATCTCTTTTTCAATTGAATCATCTTTGTTGCCCTTCTCAATCAGTTAAAAAGAAACCAAAGAGCTTTGGTTGCTAGAAATCAGAAGCAAAAACAGAAAATGCTGAGAAAGCTCAGTAGGTCTGGAAGCATAGAGTCATGGAGTCATAGGGAGATGTACAACATCTGTAGAGAGAAAGCAGAATTAACATTTCTGGTCCATTGACCCTTCCTCAGAACTGACTGCAGGCTGAAAAAGCATGGTATGTGCTAGAAAAGGGATTTGGGGTGGGGGGAGTAAATGATAGGTGGAAATGGAGCTCAGAGAGATAATTAGTGGCTGAAAGGGTTGATTGTGGTATAAGTCCATGTGATAACAAAGCCTGGTGTGTGGAGATGGGGTAAGGACATGGAGAAGATACTCAGTCCCTAAACTTATTGAACTCAATATTGAGTCCTGAATTTGGAGATGCTGGTGTTGGATTGGGGTGTACAAAGTTAAAATTCACACACCAGGTTATAGTCCTACAGGTTTAATTGGAAGCACTAAGTTTTGGGGTGCCGCTACAACCACATGATGAAGGAGCGGCGCTCCGAAAGCTAGTGCTTCCAATTAAATCTGTTGGACTATAACCTGGTGTTGTGTGATTTTTAACTTTGTGTCCTGAAGGCTGCAGAGTCTCCAAGGAGACATGTTGCCATCTCATGGGCTGCTACCACAATCAACCCATTGTCAGCCACTAATGATCCTTATTAGCAGTTATTGATTCTCCCAAGGCTGCACTTTAACCATTCCTTTCTCTGCCCAATTATTGTTCTCTCTCTTTGGACTTGGTTCACTTAATGCTTTAAAACTCTAAGAAAACTAATTCTAAAATTTCAGAAAATACACAGCTGAAATTAATTGGCATATATAAACTATTTTATGCATAAATATTTGTACTTGAATGTTGGTTTTGTATTATTATATCTGTCAAAAGAATATTTTGTAGTTTAGACCATTAAATGCAATTAAATATTTAAAAAATAGTTCTGATCCCCCTTCGACTCCTTTTCCTTTACCTGCAAATCTAATCTAACTCATTTCATTAACTGTGGAAGTGAATTCCACAGCCTTAATTGTATGTAAAAACTTTGTGCCATTGTCGACACAATTTCACTTTAGCAACGTTACGATGAGCTCATGAAACAGAATATCAGGCTTACCTTACGCCACCTGAAATCGATGTATATTTCAAAAGGGGAAAAACATGTATAGCTGTGACGATAGAGGAACAAGCTGAAGGGAAGCTGATTCAATCCGTGGCCACAGACACAATGTGCCAACGACCTTGTTCTGTGCCATGTGGATCCATTCTATGAAATGTTAGATATAATTCAACTCAGTAATTTCTCACAGAATTAGTTTTAATTTTTTAATTATGCCAATGAAGGAAAAAGCAGAGCCTATGTTTTGCACTCCCTTCAGGCAGCGAGAAATAACCTACAGGTACTGATGCAAGAGCAATGTTGTTGAACGTTGACCAGGTTGACAATGTCATCCCAGACATGGAGCAGTGTGCAACAGAGAGGAAGATAATCACTCTTTAAAAAGGGATGCAAAAGCCAGACTCCGATTTCAACTGCTAATAATAAAAATAACCATGTTCCCTTCAAAGTTCATTTCCTTTGAGAGCATTTAACAATCACATGTAGTAGGAAGTAACTGCATTCGTAAGAGAACAAAAACTCCACTAGAACATTTAGCACATTTGATGTGGAATTAATAAAAATTTCCTATTTTTGCAGGCAGGAAAAGTGAAGGCTGTTGGAATTGTGGGTATTGAAAGGAAGTTGGAGGAAAAACGAAAGGAGACCGACAAAAACATCTCTGAAGTAAGTTGTTGTGAATGTTCAAGGCCAGTCATCTGTCTGAATCCACTGTATCCATTTCCTGTGAAATAATAGAGTGAATACTGTGTCAAAACAGATCTCCCTGAGATTGTTTCACCCTGAAACACCAGAATAGGTGTCTAGTATTTAGGAAGGAAATGTTATTTATATGAATACTTTTTTTAAACTTTGTATTGTGCTTTATGAGGATTATAAAGTTTAAACAAGATGACTTTGTTGCAAATTTTCCTGATTTGGCCAGTATATTACATTGTAGTACAGAATTAAACGCTGTGAAATTAAGGCACTGATATTTCTGTTCCAAAGCTGTGGTAATGAATATATCTGCTCGTCTTGCATATATCCATGTGACATTAAGACAACATGATAGTGACATGGTGCATTTCTGTAAAGATACTTGCTGTACAATGAAGGTTGTCTTTGAGAATTTGACAGATCATTTTGTGGAAGAATAATTTCTGCTTGCTCATTACCCATTCCATATTATGGAACATGGTACAAATGCTGTATCTGTCATCTAACTGGGTTTTCCCAACATTGAAGAGGCAGCATGAGTGAATCTGGGGCTCAAGTTGGTAAAGTCATTTTCAAGTGTCAGGGCTTTAGTGCTATAGAACTGGTATAGAATGCACTGAAATTAATCTTTCTTGTTGCCAAACTGCAGAGTGAAAGCTATGTTATTTTTCTCCGATGAGAGAATGCCTCATGAACAGGCTGGGACTGTTTTCCCTGGAGTGTCGGAGGCTGAGGGGTTATCTTATAGAGGTTTACAAAATTATGAGGGGCATGGATAGGGTAAATAGGCAAAGTATTTTCTCTGGGGTCAGGGAGTCCAGAAATAGAGGGCATAGGTTTAGGGTGAGAGGGGGAAGATGTAAAAGAGACCTAAGGGGCAACTTTTTCACACAGAGGGTGGTACGGGTATGGAATGAGCTGCCAGAGGAAGTGGTGGAGGCTGGTACAATTGCAACATTGAAAAGGCATCTGGATGGGTATATGAATAGGAAGGGTTTGGAGAGATATGGGCTGGGTGCTGGCAGGTGGGACTAGATTGGGTTGGGATATCTGGTCGGCATGGACGGGTTGGACCGAAGGGTCTGTTTCCATGCTGTACATCTCTATGACTCTATAAGTGTACTACCTACCAACTCTAGTTAGGTGTCGCTGATGATCATGGGAACAAACCACAGCAGAACTCTAAAAGTCAAGTAGATCTGAAAATAAAGAATAACCTGCACTATGTTATGGCCCAGGTCCGGCCCTTCAAAACATTTTTAAGCAGGTAGCCCAGACCGTAACTTTGCTATTTTTTTCAGTAAGTGTATAGTGGAATATTCCCAGAGTGAATTAGCTGGTCGGACAGCTGAATTTTAAACAAACAATTTATTTACAAATTTACGGAATGAAAGACAACAAACCGAAAATAGAAGACCCAAATAACTTACCTATCTGAACCCAACAGGCTATCCCGACTTAATGATGCTGTTCCAAAATACTTGCAACAATCCCAATAATCAGACCCCTTAGCACAAAGAGTAAAAATGACACAAAAAGCTTACAGGTTACAAAGTCAGAAGGAGGGAGAGAACTTCCGATTTCAACTGTGACCCTGACTCAACTAACCTCTGAACTGAACTGAACTGACATGCACAGCTAGAGAGCTGGCCATGCCCCCTAAATTAAACCTTTTTTAAAAGACCTGAAACCAGAGGCATTATCTGTCAGACGTAAACAAAAAGAACCCCAATAAATCTTTTATACCCAGCCCAATTACCCCCGTCTGAAAAAAATCTCAAGGGCACAGAAACTTTGAGAAAGGACCAGCTTTGTGAGAACTGAAATAAAAATGTGACTTACTGAGGAATGAATGGCAGTTTTCTTTTGTATTGTAAGGAAAGTCAAAATCTTAACTTTGAGTTAGGCATAATTCTCACTCTTTAGACACTGGGAGAATGTGCAAACTCCACACAGACAGTCAAACCCGGCTTTAACCTGCTACTGTGAGGCAGCAGTGCTAACCATTGAGCCACTGTGCTGCTCCCATGTATTGCTAAAACTGAGATTGTATTCAGCAAAATAAATTGACATATAGTTTACTATATATTGGATCAAATTGCAATTACTATTCATAGAAATACGTGGTGGCTTAGTGTTTAGCATTGCTACCTCGCAGCACCAGGGATCCGGGTTTGATTCTATCCTCGGGTGACTGTCCGTGTGAAGTTTGCATTTCTCCCAGTGTCTGTGTAGGTTTCCTCCGTGTGCTCTGATTTCCTCCCATTGTCTAAAGATGTACAGGTTAAATGAATTGGCCATGCTAAATTGCCCATAGTGTTCGGGGATGTGTAGGCGAGGTGCATTAGTTGGGTAAATGTCGAGTTATAGGGTAGGGGAATGGGTATGGGTGGGATACTCTTCTGTGGGTTGGTGTGGACTTGTTGGGCCAGTGTTTCCACACTGTAGAGGTTCTATGATTCTGTGAAAACCAAAACAAGAAAAGCTCCATTGCAAAATAATATTGTATTTTGAATTTCTTTTCAAGTCCTTTGAAAATGACAAGCTATTTTGATTTTACAGATGAATTACATCATATTTAGTGACCCCAGTTCTAGTAAAGGTTTCCTGCCAGAGCTGTTTGTCTCTGATAAGAATCCTGCAGTTCAATTCTATTTATCGCAGGAAGTTCCTGTTAGGTGTGTGCCCATTGCCTTTTGTTCCCAGACTCTCTGAATAATTCCATCATTGGAGAAACAATATTAAGTTGACTTTTCTACTGGTTTTTTAAAAAATAAAACAGTCCTGGAAATTTCCATGGGGTCCTTCAGCTTATCATCTGGAAGAATTTATATTATATTTGTGTTATTTTAGATCACATTGTTTAAACTGAAGAGTGCAAGATACAGAATTGAGCCTACTTAGCCAACACCTCTTAACATAAGGAAAACTTTAAATATTCTATGATATAGAAATGCTAATTACCGATTTTCTTTCTTTAGTGCAAAAATCTAGATAATTTGGCACTCTCAGTATAATTGCTATTTTTAAGTTTAATTTTACCTGGAAGGTCTATATTGTCTTTGTAAATATAGTCAGATACTTTTTGCTTGTTTAGTTGCATCGCTTGGATAGGCTCGAGGCATTAGAAGTTCCAATTGCATTTTAACTGCAGTATCGGAGTTTGAAGGTGCTTTTACATTGATGTGTCAAGGCAGTGCTTTACAAGTTTCCACTTATAGCCAGTGGCACGTGGAATGTGTATTTGATGTCACCTGCAAATACACATAAGAAACAGTCATACTTTGCAAGCCAGTCACGCTGTTGAGTTACCATCTGTTCTGAAAGACTGATTTTAAATAAAAATACAAGTTTTTTTGAACAAATGCTACATGACTGTAGTGGCAACAAGTTGATAAGTGTTTTAACCTTTCTAAGGCATGCCCATACTAGTCAGTAAACCGGAGAGTAATTAGATTAGATTAGATTCAGTGTTCTCCTTAAGCCTCAGATGAAAAAATTTAAAGAAGGCCCAACAAGTCCACACCGACCCTCCGAGCAACCCACCCAGATCCAGTCCCCTACATTCACCCCTGACTAATGCACCTGATGCTACGGGCAATTTAGCATGGCCAATTCACCTAACCTGTCTTTGGACTGTGGGAGGAAACTGGAGCACCCAGAGGAAACCCACACAGACACTGGGAGAATGTGCAAACTCCACACAGACAGTTGCCCAAGGCGGGATTTGAACCCGGGTCCCTGGCGCTGTGAGGCAGCAGTGCTAACCACTGAGCCACCGTGCCGCCCTAACTTTGAAACTTTATATGACTCAGGGAAGAACCAAATAGTTTTCGGAGAATTTGTGAATCTAGATGCAGAATTTGGATTTTTAAGAAAAGAATCTGTTAACAGTGGGAAATGGCAGATGGGGTGACTCTACTTCTGAACATAGTAGGCCATTAGATTTTTGAACGTAGTTTATTGTTTCAGCTGTTGTGCTCCAAATGTGTCACAACTGTCAAAGTAGAGTTTTCAGAGCAGTTTGTTAGATGTGGATTGGCCTGAAGTCACTTAAGGAAGATGAAAGGTCTAATAAAAAGATTTAATTTTTCAGCTTTGTAGTTACTGACCATCAACCAAGCAGGGAAAAGCCTCAAGGAAAACATATATAAATGTTTTAAAGTAATGTTAACACAGTGTAGCAGAGATGTTGTCTTCACTTGTTTATGGCTATGTAGTTATGGCTGCTACACATTTCAGAAATTAGCGAGGAGAACCTAAAGTTGGCCTGAGGTGAACAAATATCCTAGTTGCTAATACAAAATGCTTTTCATTCAACTAGGCATTATTTGATTGTCACTTCAGTAATATAGCCTTCTTTAAATTTTTTCATCTTGAGGCTTAAGGAGAACACTGAAGCAGCACTTGCAACCTGCAAGTTAATCTGTTAACCTTTGCATATAGTGTTGCTTATGAAAGACCTTGTTCAGAAGACAGTGGTGAAAGAGAATAATTTTCTGAGCTTCTAACATCCGTTACTGTAACTCATGAAAAATAGATTCCTTGGTAAGATGAGTTTCATGGAGGTCATGTGTTTATTTTACATGTGATATCCTTTTAATCCCTTATCTGACAAATAGAAAATGAGACTTCTCTCATCTTACACTTAATTATATATTGGACTTCCTGCATAAATAGATTTTCAGGCAAAATGTACCACCATACAATTGTTGAAACCTGTACTAGTTTGTACAGTGAGTAATGCAGTATTATCGAACAATTTGTTATCCAAGTCTTGGGTGGCATGGTGGCACAGTGGTCAGCACTGCTGCCTCACAGCGCCAGAGACCCGGGTTCAATTCCCGACTCCGGCGACCGACTGTGTGGAGTTTGCACATTCTCCCCGTGTCTGTGTGGGTTTCCTCCGGGTGCTCCGGTTTCCTCCCACAGCCCAAAGATGTGCAGGTCAGGTGAATTGGCCATGCTAAATTGCTCGTAGTGTTAAATAAGGGGTAAATGTAGGGGTATGGGTGGGTTGCGCTTCGGCGGGTCGGTGTGGACTTGTTGGGCCGAAGGGCCTGTTAACATTGTAAGTAATCTAATCTCATCTTTGGGCTGGGGAGGTGCGTGACGTGGAGATTTTTGACTTCTGCTCAAAACTGTTGTAAAGTTGGAGAGGCAGATGGACCATGTGTCAGGCAACTCAAACCGTTTTCACCTCGTGTCAATTCTGTGGGTGCTAAATTGGTGTCCCACAGCTGCACATTAGGTTTGGGGGAACAGGAGACAAATTCATTCCCATGCTGAACCAGGTGAGATAACAGTGTAGATTAGAGAGTGTGGCACAAGGGGAGTATGTGTATTAAATGGATTTCCATAACTTATCTGATAAAGTGCTGCTAACATAATGCTCAGATTCACTGTTTAAAGATGATTCACACTAGAAAGTTGAAGCCCATAGAATAAAAGGGATTGACAGCATGAATATGAATTTCGCTGAGTGGTAGATAAGTAATGATAAATGGTTTGTTTTTCAGATTGGAAGAGGGTTAAAAATGGGTTTCCCAAGGTCTCAGTCTTGGGTCTGAGGTTTTTGTTGTTATATATTAATGATCTGGACTTTGGTGTGCTGAGCATGGGTTTAAAACATAAACCTTGGGATTATCATAAACTGTGAAGGAGCATCTGAACTGGCTGTGGAATTAGTAAATGCAAAGCAGATGAAATCTCATGCTGAGAAATATGAAATTGTACAATTTAATAGGAAAACAAGAGGCAATGTATACTTAGAGGAGAAGAAAGACAGGACCTTTCATAACTGCTAGATGTCCCAAAATGCCAATGAACCACTTTTCCATTGTACCAATTCATGGAATGTAGGAAATGAGGCATCTAATTTGTGCATTTCAAACAGCACTGTGATAATTACAAGCTTTTCAGTCATTTTAGTTGATGTTGGGGTTAACGTCCCTCTCTTACTTGATACTTTATGCACTTGTCAGAAAGCAGTCAGAACGTTGGTTCATTGTCTCATCAGAATGTCATCACTGTAGCAGTACGGCACTTACTCAGTACTGCACAGGGGCATCATTGCTTTTTGTGCTGAAATCCTGGAATGGAATGAGCGTGAAGTGACAAAGGAGCTGTAGAAACTGACAAATTAGGGATATATGGACAAAAATCATTGAAAGTGGCAGGCAAGTTGACAAAATCAAAATGGCTTAAAGGATTCTGGACTTAATTATATTTATAAACTAAACAAAAGCAAGGAACTTTTAATGAACACTTAAAAAACTTTGGTTTGGTCCCAGTGTATTGTGTCCAATTTTGAGCATCATAATTTGGGAAGGATGTGAAGGCTTTGGAGACCATGCCAAAAAGATCTATGGGAATGGTCCGAGGGATGTGGGACTTCAGTTATGAACAGAGACTGGTGAAAATGTGATTGTTCTCCTTTGAGAAGAAGAAACTGCAAAGAGATTTTATAGAGGTGCTCCAAATGATCAAAAGTCAGTAGTGAGTAAACGGAGAGAAACCGGTCCCAGTAGTGAAATAGTTGTGCACCAGAAGGCACTGTTTAAGGTGATTCATACAAGAATCAATGGTGGCATGCAGAAAACCTGTGGTTAGAATGCAGTATCTGGTGGAGACAGTTTTCATTGAGGGCAACTGAAAAGAAACTGGAGTGCTAACGGAAAGGTGAGGAGGACCAGACTGGCTAAATCACTCCTGTATAGAGTAGGCAGGGATACAATGGGATGAATGGCTTCCTCCTGTGCTGTGACCAGTTCTTGGTGGTATGATATTAGTGGAAGGTGTTGGAATATTGACCGTGGCCACAGAACCTTTGTGCATCCAGGAGAATTCTTACTTTGCTATGTCCAGCAAAACCTTTTCAACAATCTTCATGCCTGTTCTTGGGTGAATATTAATGGCTTCACTGCCTGACCCAAATGGCAGCCAGCTGTCACCTTCATTGATTGATATTGTTCCTTGCTTTAATGTTTGAACCTTGCAGGTTTATTCAGCAATCATGGGTGAGCATGAAGAAGTTCATCAGAAACAACAATAGCCCCTCTTATGGTGGCAGCTGT
Organism: Chiloscyllium plagiosum; assembly: GCF_037043375.1. NCBI lineage: Eukaryota > Metazoa > Chordata > Chondrichthyes > Orectolobiformes > Hemiscylliidae > Chiloscyllium > Chiloscyllium plagiosum. Next base: position 103,578,441 of record NW_028270144.1, on the reverse strand, counting down.
AGAAATCACATCACTGAGTTAGTTGGTGTCATTTTAAGTACCCACCACAGAGACTCAACCACGTAACTGAAGCTGTCATTTCAACACAGAACTGGAGGAGTGTTACTCTGCAAAATTTGTTATCTTCCAGATGATGTGATAAACCCAATTTCACTCTACCCTCTTACAGCAATATAAAAGACCCTGTGGCACTATTGTAAACTTTTACTTTTCTAGCCCATGTTACTTCAGTTAATCTGTTCAGAAAATTTCTGATACATTGTGTGGGCGGCTCGGTGGCACAGTGGTTAGCACTGCTGCCTCACAGCGCCAGAGACCCGGGTTCAATTCCAACCTCCGGCGACTGACTGTGTGGAGTTTGCACGTTCTCCCCATGTCTGGGTGGGTTTCCTCCGGGTGCTCCGGTTTCCTCCCACAGTCCAAAGATGTGTAGGCCAGGTAAATTGGCCATGCTAAATTGCCCGTAGTGTTAGGTAAGGGGTAAATGTAGGGGTATGGGTGGGTTGCGCTTTGGCGGGTCGGTGTGGACTTGTTGGGCCGAAGGGCCTGTTTCCACACTGTAAATAATCTAATCTAATCTAATCTAAAGAGCAGATGGGACTTGAACCTGGGCCTCCAGGCTCAAAGATAGAGACACTGCCACATGCACCCTTCAAATGTGTATCCTATACCAATACCACTAAAACATCTAATTCACCTCTTGACTATTAACAGGTGATTGTTTTATAGAAATTGGTTGCTGCATAGTGATTATACTTCAAAGTACTTCAGCTTCTCATGTGACAGCAGTACAGTCAAAATAGATGCTTCATGCAGAATTCACTCTGAAACCTGTTAGAGCAAGTTCTTTGTTTCTGTGGAAAAAAGTAGATGGTTGTTTTCACATTCCAAATAGGATCTGATGTTTGATAACACTGTTGATATTAGCGTTCCTTATTGGAAAAAGTCACGCTTGAAATTGTTATATGTTATTAGTGCCAAACATCCCTCTGATTTGAAGGTGCTTTATGTTTATTTTTGCAGTATAATTGTGAATATTAGTTGTTTAGACAATAGTAGCTCCAGTTGAAAGCTGTTCTTCCTGTTGCGGAAGCATAATGAAAGACAATTTCCCTTCAAATGTTGTGCTAACGCTTTGTTTTTGCTGAAAATGTGTTAAATGTAACACAAAATACATTTATAGAGAGAATTTAATCATGTAATTGGAAATGTCTACATTTTCCTCAAATTTAGCTATTCACCATATGTTATACTTACCTTACATTCAATTATATAAAATGTACATGGATTAATTAAGCATAGAAACAGGCCATTCGGTTTAGCCAGGCAATAATGGCACAGCAGAACACTCAAGCCTTGTCCCATCCTCCTTCTTTCAACTCCATCAGCATAATCGTCAACCACCTTCCATAAAGGATGATCTCATTGATCCCTACAAATACTTAGAGATAGACATGGTAGATGCTTCCCTAGCTGGGAGTCTAGAACCAGGGGGACAAAATTTCAAAATAAGCGAAAGGTCACTTAGGACCAAGTTGAGATTTTTTTGTTTACTCAGAAGATGGTGAATCTTTGGAAATCTTTAACTCAGAGGGCTATGGAACGTCAATCATTGATTATGTTCAGTTTAGAGCTTGACAAATCTAGAAATATCAATGATGGAAAGGCATGTGGCGAAGTGGGGTGGAGGAGTGTTGAAATAGATGATCAGCCATGACTGTATTGAATGGCTGAGCAGGCTCAATGGGCTGAATGGGCTACTTTGGTCCTAGCTCAATATTTGTATTTTAACTTTAAGTATGTCTCTTTGAAATTTTATACAATTAATTAGTTTTTATAATTTATGATTACAATGAGCAGATGTTTTTCTCTTTGATTCCTAGGCTTTTGAAGATCTCAATCAGCTTATGAAAAAGGTAAGCTTCCATGAACACTTCCTATTCAGCTTGTAACAATATTGAACATTAACTGAAAATGACTATTATTGGATTTTAATAAATTAATTAGCAATAAATAAAAGCCACATTAATTGATGATGGATACCATATAATATGATTTCATCTGAGGTAGCATGTATGGCATAGTTCTTAAAAATATATTGGTGACTGTTCTGTTGCAAAACAGAAGCCTTCCTTAACATATTATGAAAGGATTTTGAACCTGTAAGTCACTCAACACCGTGGTGGAAGGTCAAACACTTGCCTCACCTACAGTGATCTGACAAGACTCAAGTTTGTTTTTTTTAGTATATGCAAGGGAAATCACATGTATGCAAAGATGGCACATGAATTCCAGTGATTAATTGCATGTGGTTACAGTTATACTATTACAGTGCATCTAGGTCAGTTGCAGTGATCTAATCATGGGGGTGCCGATTATATAATTCAGCAACCAGCGTCATTAAACTATTCTATCACAGTCCAGTTTACAAACGTTTTTTAGTTCTTGTATGAGGCTTATATGCTCATACATTCTTGTGACACCTCTCAAACCCCACTCTGCTGGTTCAGCAGAGATAACATGTTGGTTGCAGCTGGTCCTAACAGCCTGAGTCTGTGTTGTGTCTTCAACACTTCCCCTTTCAACACAACTGAGGAAAAAACAGCCTGCTTAATAGCTACTCCATTTACCATCTTATGACTCTGTCCACAAGCAATGCATTGTAGCAGAGTGTTCCATTTACAAGATGCAATGTAACAATTTTCCAAGCCTCCGTTGACAGGCCATTCCTTCACCCAGGTGGACAAGGGCAGTAGGGATGTGGAAACACCAAATTTACATGTCCCCTTCCAATTGATGTACCAACTTGATTTGGAATTACTTCACCACACCTTCATGGTCACTGGATTAAAAAACCTGGAATTTCCTTTCCTTCTGACAGCACTGGGTGATTCAAGACAGCAGGTCACTACTACCTTCTTGTGGTTAGTTTGAATTGGCAATGAATACTGGCTTTGTCAGAGATGCTGTCACATCTGTAGGAAAACATTCTTGCAATTCTTTATTGAGCAGCCAGCAGAAGTAGTCACTAGTTCTTCAACACCTTCCTTTTTCATGATGAGAGAAGGGGACACTGTCATTGCAGTCTCCCAGGTCTTGCTTTGATTTGTTTTATGCATATATGTTCCTCCTAATCCCAAATAAATTACAATACAAAGTGAAGTTCTTAAAAAAAGGAAATAAATGTTAGCTCGCAAAGTGATGCTATTGAGCCTAGGGTTCTCTACACAAGACACAAAACCTTTCAGAATGATGGTTACACATCAGCAACTCGAGCATAGTTCCTGATAACAGCATTCCCAAGGATTTGTTGATTTCCAGTTCACTTTGAGTTACACGTGGTGTGAGATTTGAAGGTAAGGGAGAAGAAAATGTTTAGACAAGGTCAAGAAACTGAAGATAAAAGTACAAACGTTTGTTATAAGGCTACATCTTGCTTCTTTTGTAGAGAGGCATCTCTGTGGATCGTAGTAGTTTCTAATCCCACCTAATAAAGAAAGCTTGTTAATTATCAGTCTATGGGCAACTTATCATCTAATACAGCACTTGTCACTATTCATTCTTACTGATCAGTATTCTGAATTGAACTATTTTTTTAACTGGCAAATATATTCAGAATAGAACAAGTAAATCCTTTTGTTTTCTTTAGGCTAAAGAGATGGTTGATTTGTCAAAATTAATAGCAAACAAAATCAAAGATAAGCAAGGAGATATTTCTGAGGATGAGGTAAGAAGTATGTTTAGTTAATTTTAAAGGAATAAAGAATGCTTCATTGGCATCTTTCATATTGCTGATTAATGCTCCAGGTCTCAACAGATAACCACTTGTTACACAGTCAGATGTGGAAGCCATATTCTGCACCAAACCCACAAACAGCAGATGACCAGACAGTTGTTATTCCAGTGTGGATGGGAGTTGTGCATGGATTTCCTGATGACATTTCTGATTAAAAACAAAATGTCCTTTTTCATAACTAAAACCCAATTGTCTCCATTAACAAATGTAGACTGGCATGAAATGGCAAGATTATGAACTGTACTCAACCATTCGTTTGCTAGCTCCGCTTTTAACTGTTTCAGCTAAACCCCACAGACACTTGTTTCTTAAAAAACTTATATTTTTAAAAACTTTATATTACAGCTTTATTAACCTGTACGGTTATTTTCATCTAGTCATATACCATGAAACATCATTAAAAATTGCAACTTGTGTATGTTACAAAGTTAAAATGCATGTACTTTTTGTTTCACAGACTATCCGTTTCAAGTCCTATTTGTTGAGCATGGGCATAGCTAATCCAGTGACCAGAGAAACACATGGATCTGGAACACATTACCACATGCAACTGGCTAAACAGCTGGTGGAAATGTTGCAAGTACCTGTTGAGGTAAATAATGCTCCTTAGCTGCTCTTTCCCACCCAAGTGATCAATATTCTGCATCGTAATTCCTGGAAACATTGTGGATTTGGACATGAAACTGAGTGTTGGCAGTTATAAACCCGGTGGCAGTATATTGCAACAACAGCATGACATTTATATAACACCTTTTAAGATTGCTGTTATGAGCCAGCCCAAAGAAATTAAACAAGTTAAAATTGACACTGAGCCAAAGAGTTTGTTGATAGATGAGTAAGAAGAAAAGCAGAGTGTGAGGGCTTTTTGTGATTCCTATTTTACATGATTGCTTGTATACTCACCCTATATTGCATGAGCAATAAGTCAAACATATATTTTTTAAAAAGTGCATCACCATATTTGTGGGTTCAAAATATCTGTTGGATAATGCTGCACTATAACAATGTCTTGCAACAGTGTAGCAACTTTAATGTAGAAAAAGCTTAAGATATTTTACACATAACTTCAAAATGAATTATAAGAATTTGGAAGTTGTAGTTTAAGACAGTTTACAGACAATTTCTGCTTTTCATATTTCAGATGGTACTTTACTATTCAGATGTTTAAAGCACGCCTCTGCGTTACTCTTGGTAATAGCAAAAAGAAATATAAGAAGGCAATTGAAATGTAGAGACAAATTGTTCAGCAAATGAAAAAACCACAGCCATATGTATCGACGTTGATAAAGACCCTGCGTATAAATGTATCCCATGTTTAATATCAATTAGAATTTCTAACTATCCAAGAGAGATGCATAAAATATTGTATTATTTTGAATTAGTCTAGTGTAGTCCATACAAAACTGCCTTGAAATATGTCCGTACCCACATGTGCAATATGTCACTGGGAATTTCTCTGTTTGCTCACTGATTTAAAATTTTCCAGAGATGGCAATCTGGAGGACACCAAATTTGAGGATGGCACAAATATAAGTGGGAAGATAAGTATTGTGAATGATGCAGTTAGTCTGCAGAGGGATATAGACAAATCGCATAAGTGAGCAAGAAGTGGCAGGTAGTATATAATGTAGGAAAATCTGAAGTTTTGTACTTTGCCAGAAAAAATAGAGTTAAATATTATTTAAATGGGGAAATTCTGCAGAAGGTTACAGCAAAGGGCTTTGGGAGTTCTTTCGTATTAATCATTAAAAGCTACATGCAGGTTCAACAGATAATAGGGAAGTGAAAATAAATGTTGGTTGGCCTTTATTCTAAATGAATGGAATAGAAAAATGGGGGGGGCTTGGAAGAACTATGATGTGGAGGAGTTGTAAACCTCATAATTTTGTAAACCTCTATAAGGTCACCCCTCAGCCTCCGATGCTCCAGGGAAAACAGCCCCAGCCTATTTAGCCTCTCCCTATAGCTGAAAAATGGGGGGGGCTTGGAAGAACTATGATGTGGAGGAGTTGGTGTTGGACTGGGATGGACAAAGTTAAAATCACACACCATGAGTTTATAGTCCAACGGGTTTATTTGGAAGCACTAGCTTTCAGAGCACTGCTCCTTCATCAGGTAGCTGTGGAACAGGATAATAAGACTCAGAACCTACATCAAAAGATTACAGTGTCATGCAACTGAAATGATATATTGAACAAACTTAGATTGTTGTTAAGTCTTTCATCTTTTAGAATGGGCTGCAGATTTCTGTTCATTAGTATGTAAATTCCAGAACTACGTTTAAGTCAAATTCTTGAGATAACTTAAGGTTTTATAAAAAAAAAAGTGACGCCTCTGCTCAGACAATGCATTATAGATGTGAGGTTAGAGTCTTTCTGTATCCCAATCTTGAGTCAGACTGGTTCTATTTCCAGAGTAGGAATTCTTGAAATATTGCATGAATTGACTGCCTGCAGGATTTGTGCTTTTTGAGCAAAATAGAATGTATCTGCAAATACAAATTCACCCCAAAGATTTGTATGTGTGTGTATGTGAGTGCGTGTGAGGGAGTATGTGTTTGTGTGTGTGCGCATGCTTGGTAAAGTGTGAGTGTGAGTATAAGCCTGTGAGAAGGTGTGGGTGTGAGTGTTGGGGGGTATATGTGTGTGCATATGAGAGAGAGCGGGACTGTGTGCGTATGAGTGTATAGTGTGGTGGGGTCACCTGTAGTGTGACGTGAATCCACGGTCCTGGTTGAAGCCATCCTCATGGGTTCCATACTTGGCTATCAGCCTCTGCTTGGTCACTCTGTGTTATTGTGTATCCCGATGTCCGCCTTGGAGGATGGTCACCTGACGATCCAAGGCCGAATGTCCCTGACCACTGAAGTGTTCCCTGACTGGGTGGGAACATCCCTGTCTGGAGATTGTTGCATGGTGTCCATTCATCTGTTGCCATAGCATCTGCTTGGTCTCGCCAATGTACCATACTTCGGGCATTCTTGCCTGCAGCGTATGAGATAGACAATGTTGGCTGAGTCACACGAATACCTGTCGCGTACATAGTGGGTGATGTTCCCATGTGTAATGGTATCTGTGTTAACACTCTGACATGTCTTGCCGTGGTAACCATAACAGGGTTGTTCAGTGTTGTGGTCCATGTTGTCCTGAAGGCTGGGCAGTTTGCTGTGAACAGTGGTCTGTTTAAGGTTTAGCAGTTATTTAAAGGCCAGAAGTAGAGGTGTAGGGAAGATCTTGGCGAGGTGCTCATCCTCGTCGATAATGTGTTTCAGGCTGCAAAGAACATGGCTTGGAATCTCTGCTCCCAGGAAGTACTGGACAACGAAGGGTACCCTTCTGAGGAGTTATTACAGTTACTTGCTGTGGCACTTTGGAACTGGCAGTCAATGAGTTGAGCATCGTACACTGTTCTTATGAGGGCAGCCTTGAGCACCTTCAAATGTCTGTCGCATTCCTCCTCATCTGAACAGATCTCGTGTATGCATAGGGCTGGTCCGTAGGGGATAGCTTTTTTTAACATGTTTAGGGTGGAAGCTAGAGAAGTGCAGCATCATGAGGTTATCCATGGGTTTGCGGTAGAGTGAGGTACTGAGGTGCCTGTCCTTGATGGAGATGCGTGTGTCCAAGAATGAGACACATACTAAAGAGTAAGTCTGATGGTGGGATGAAACTTGTTGATGTCACTGTGTTGTTGTTTCAGTGACTCCTTGCCATGGATCCGGAGGAAGAAAATGGCGTCTTTATATCTGGTACATAGTGTTGGTTGGAGCAAAGGAGACTTGTCCGATCTTGTGCATAAAAATGTTGGCATAATTGGGGTGCAAATTTGGTCCCCATGGCTGTTCCATGTGCCTGGATGAAGAATTGGTTGTCAAAGATGAAAAAGTTTTGGTTGAGGATGAAGCAGATGAGTTGCAGGATGGTGCTCGGAGATTGGCAGTTGTTGGTATTGAGTACTGAGACTGTTGCAGCGATGCCGTCATAGTGGGGGATGCTGGTGTAGAGTGCAGAAACATCCATTGTGTTGAGGAATGTTCCTGGTTCAGTTGGTCTGTGGGTGCTGAATTTTTGTAAGAAATCTGTAGTGTCACGATGGAAGCTGGGGGTCCCTGTACAATGGGTTTCAAGATGCCCTTGACATAGCCAGGGAGGTTCTTACAGAGTCCCATCGCCTGATATGATGGAACACCCAAATGTATTGACTTTGTGTATCTGTGGAAGGTAGTAGAAATCCCCTCTGCAATAAGTATGTGGGATGAGTGTGTGTAGGGAACTCTGAAGGACTGGATCAAAAATCTTGATCAATGTGTTTAGTTTGCAGGTGTGTTTTTTGGTTGGATCGGCCCGTAGTTGCCTGTAGTGTTCCTGGTTGTTCAGTTGTCAGTACCCTTCCTTGCAGTAGTCTGTTCTATTCCAAATGACGATGGCTCCTCCTTTATCTGCTGGTTTGATAACAGTATTGCAATTGGTTTTGAGAGCCTGGGTGGCATTGCATTGTGATTGGGTGATGTTTTGCTCCAGCTTGTGGGTGCGGTGATGAATCTGGCATTTACACATTTTCTGACCACTTAAGTGCACATGTTGAGCCCAGGGCTCCACTTCAGATCTCTCTGATAGCTGTTCCGGTTCGTCAGTTGGTTCATTGGGATCGCTATTGACATAGAGTCACAGAGTCATCAAGATGTACAGCATGGAAACAGACCCTTCAGTCCAACCCGTCCATGCCGACCAGATAACCCAACCCAATCTAGTCCCACCTACCAGCACCCGGCCCACATCCCTCCCTCCAAACCCTTCTTATTCATATACCCATCCAAATGCCTCTTAAATATTGCAAGTGTACCGGCCTCCACCACTTCCTCCGGCAGCTCATTCCATACACGTACCACCCTCTGCATGAAAAAATTGCCCCTTAGGTGTCTTTTTTATATCTTTCCCCTCTCACCCTAAACCTGTACCCTCTCGTTCTGGACTCCCTGACCCCAGGGAAAAGACTTTGTCTATTTATCCTATCCATGCCCCTCATAATTTTGTAAACCTCTATAAGGTCACCCCTCAGCCTCCGATGCTCCAGGGAAAACAGCCCCAGCCTATTTAGCCTCTCCCTATAGCTGAAATCCTCCAACCCTGGCAACATCCTTGTAAATCTTTTCTGAACCCTTTCAAGTTTCACAACATCTTTCCAATAGGAAGGAGACCAGAATTGCACGCAATATTCCAACAGTGGCCTAACCAATGTCCTGTACAGTTACAACATGACCTCCCAACTCCTGTACTCAATACTCTGACCAATAAAGGAAAGCATACCAAACGCCTTCTTCACTATCCTATCTACCTGTGACTCTACTTTCAAGGAGCTATGAACCTGCACTCCAAGGTGTCTTTGTTCAGCAACACTCCCTAGCACCTTACCATTAAGTGTATAAATGCATCACCTCGCATTTATCTGAATTAAACTCCATCTGCCACTTCTCAGTCCAATGGCCCATCTGGTCCAGATCCTGTTGTAATCTGAGGTAACCCTCTTCGCTGTCCACTACACCTCCAATTTTGGTGTCATCTGCAAACTTACTAACTGTACCTCTTATGCTCGCATCTATTTCATTTATGTAAATGACAAAAAATAGAAGACCTAGCACGGATCCTTGTGGCACTCCACTGGTCACAGGCCTCCAGTCTGAAAAACAACCCTCCACCACCAGCCTCTTTCTTCTACCTTTGAGCCAGTTCTGTATCCAAGTGGCTAGTTCTCTCTATATTCCATGAGATCTAACCTTGCTAATCAGTCTCCCATGGGGAACCTTGTCGAACACCTTACTGAAGTCCATATAGATCACATCTACCGCTCTGCCCTCATCAATCCTCTTTGTCACTTCTTCAAAAAACTCAATCAAGTTTGTGAAACATGATTTCCCATGCACAAAGCCATGTTGACTATCTCTAATCAGTCCTTGCCTTTCCAAATACATATCCATCCTGTCCCTCAGGATTCCCTCCAACAACTTGCCCACCACCGAGGTCAGGCTCACCGGTCTATAGTTCCCTGGCTTGTCTTTACCGTCCTTCTTAAACAGTGGCACTAGGTTTGCCAACCTCCAGTCTTCTGACACCTTACTTGTGACTATCGATGATACAAATATCTCAGCAAGAGGCCCAGCAATCACTTAACTGGCTTCACACAGAGTTCTCGGGTACACCTGATCAGGTCCTGGGGATTTATCCACCTTTAACCGTTTCAAGACATCCAGCACTTCCTCCTCTGTAATCTGGACATTTTACAAGATGTCACCATCTATTTTCCTACAGTCTATACCTTCCATATCCTTTTCCACAGTAAAAACTGATGCAACATATTCATTTAGTATCTCCCCCATTTTCTGTGGCTCCACACAAAGGCCACCTCGCTGATCTTTGAGGGGCCCTACTCTCTCCCTCGTTACCCTTTTGTCCTTAATATATTTGTAAAAACCCTTTGGATTCTCCTTAATTCTATTTGCCAAAGCTATCTCATGTCCCCGTTTTGCCTTCCTGATTTCCCCTTAAGTATACTCCTACTCCTTTATACTCTTCTAAAGATTCACTCGATCTATCCTGTCTATACCTGACATATGCTTCCTTTTCCATCCAGAACCTCATCACCTCAGGGGATCTCCCATCCACCGCCTCCAACCACATAGTCCCACAACCCCGCACCGCCCGTTTCTACCTCCTACCCAAAATCCACAAACCTGACTGCCCCGGCCGACCCATTGTCTCAGCCTGGTCCTGCCCCACCGAACTCATCCTGTCCCCCTTAGTCCAAGAACTCCCCACCTACGTTCGGGACACCACCCACGCCCTCCACCTCCTCCATGATTTTCGCTTCCCCGGTCCCCAACGCCTTATCTTCACCATGGACATCCAGTCCCTGTACACCTCCATCCCCATCACGAAGGACTTAAAGCCCTCCGCTTCTTCCTTTCCCGCCGTACCAACCAGTACCCTTCTACTGACACCCTCCTTCGACTGACTGAACTGGTCCTCACCCTGAACAACTTCTCTTTCCAATCCTCCCACTTTCTCCAAACCAAAGGAGTAGCATGGGCCCCAGCTATGCCTGTCTCTTCGTAGGATATGTGGAACAGTCCATCTTCCGCAGCTACACTGGCACCACCCCCCACCTTTTCCTCCGCTACATCGATGACTGTATCGGCGCCGCCTCGTGCTCCCACGAGGAGGTTGAACAGTTCATCCACTTTACCAACACCTTCCACCCCAACCTCAAATTCACCTGGACCGTCTCAGACTCCTCCCTCCCCTTCCTAGACCTTTCCATTTCTATCTCAGGTGACCAAATCGACACGGACATTTACTATAAACCGACCGACTCCCACAGCTACCTAGACTACACCTCCTCCCACCCTGCCCCCTGTAAAAACGCCATCCCATATTCCCAATTCCTTCGTCTCCGCCGCATCTGCTCCCAGGAGGACCAGTTCCAAAACCGTACAACCCAGATGGCCTCCTTCTTCAAGGACCGCAATTTCCCGCCAGACGTGGTCGACGATGCCCTCCACCGCATCTCTTCCACTTCCCGCTCCTCCGACCTTGAGCCCCGCCCCACCAACCGCCACCAGGACTGAACCCCACTGGTCCTCGCCTACCACCCCACCAACCTCCCATGTACAAAGTATCATCCGCTGCCATTTCCGCCACCTCCAAACGGACCATACCACCAGGGATATATTTCCCTCCCCTCCCCTATCAGCATTCCGAAAAGACCACTCCCTCCGTGACTCCCTCGTCAGGTCCACACCCCTCACCAACCCAACCTCCACTCCCGGCACCTTCCCCTGTAACCGCAAGAATTGCAAAACTTGCACCCACACCTCCCCCCTTACTTCCCTCCAAGGCCCCAAGGGACACTTCCATATCCGCCACAAATTTACCTGCACCTCCACACACATCATCTATTGCATCCGCTGCACCCGATGTGGCCTCCTCTATATTGGGGAGACAGGCCGCCTACTTGCGGAACGTTTCGGAGAACACGTCTGGGACACCCGCACCAACCAACCCAACCACCCCGTAGCCCAACACTTTAACTCCCCCTCTCACTCCACCAAGGACATGCAGATCCTTGGACTCCTCCATCGCCAGACCATGGCAACACGACGGTTGGAGGAAGAGCGCCTCATCTTCTGCCTGGGAACCCTCCAACCACAAGGGCTGAACTCTGATTTCTCCAGTTTCCTCATTTCCCCTCCCCCCACCTTGTCTCAGTCAAATCCCTCGAACTCAGCACCGCCTTCCTAACCTGCAATCCTCTTCCTGACCTCTCTGCCCGCACCCCACTCCGGCGTATCACCCTCACTTTGACCTCCCTCCACCTATCGCATTTCCAAAGCCCCTCCCCCAAGTCCCTCCTCCCTATCTTTTATCTTAGCCTGCTGGACACACTTTTCTCATTCCTGAAGAAGGGCTTATGCCCGAAACGTCGATTCTCCTGTTCCTTGGATGCTGCCTGACCTGCTGCGCTTTTCCAGCAACACATTTTCAGCTTCCTTTTTCTTAACCAAACCCTCAATTTCTTTAGTCATCCAGCATTCCCTATACTTACCAGCCTTTCCTTTCACCCTGACAGGAATATACTTTCTCTGGATTCTTGTTATCTCATTTCTGAAGGCTTCCCATTTTCCAGCCATCCGTTTACCTGCAAACATCTGTGTCCAATCAGCTTTTGAAAGTTCTTGCCTCATACCATCAAAATTGGCCTTTCTCCAATTTAGAACTTCAACTTTTAGATCTGGTCTATCCTTTTCCATCACTATTTTAAAACGAATAGAATTATGGTCGCTGGCCCCAAAGTGCTCCCCCACTGACACCTCAGTCACCTGCCCTGCCTTATTTCCCAAGAGTAGGTCATGTTTTGCACCTTCTCTAGTAGGTACATCCACACACTGAATCAGGAAATTGTCTTGTTCACACTTAAGAAATTCCTCTCCATCTAAACCTTTAACACTATGGCAGTCCCAGTCGATGTTTGGAAAGTTAAAATCCCCTACCATAGCTACCCTATTAATCTTGCAGATAGCTGAAATCTCCTTACAAGTTTGTTTTTCAATTTCCCTCTGACTATTTGGTGGTGGGGGGGGTCTATAATACAATCCCAATAAGGTGATCATCCCTTTTTTTTCTCAGTTCCACCCAAATAACTTCCTTGATGTATTTCCGGGAATATCCTCCCTCAGCACAGCTGTAATGCTATCTCTTATCAAAAATGCCACTCCCCCTCCTCTTTTGCCTCCCTTTCTATCCTTCCTGTAGCATTTGTATCCTGGAACATTTAAGCTGCCAGACCTGCCCATTCCTGAGCCATGTTTCTGTAATTGCTATGATATCCCAGTCCCATGTTCCTAACCATGCCCTGAGTTCATCTGCCTTCCCTGTTAAGCCCCTTGCATTGAAATAAATGCAGTTTAATTTATTAATCCTACCTTGTCTCTGCCTGCCCTGACTGTTTGACTCACTTCTGTTCTCAGCTGTACCAGTCTCAGATTGATCTCTTTCCTCACTATCTCCCTGGGTCTCCCCTGAGAATCCATCACCCCCTACATTTTCCAAAACAGCGCATACCTGTTTGAAATGGGTATATCCACAAAAGACTCCTGCCCTAGGTGCCTACCTCTCTCACCCTTCCTGGAGTTAACCCATCTATGTGACTGTATCTGAGACTTTCCCCCTTTCCTTTAACTGCCATCCATCACATACTGTTGCTGTTGCAAATTGCTCATCGCTTCTAACTGTCTCTCCAACCGATCCACTCAATCTGATAAGATTCACATCCAACAGCATTTATGGCAGATATAATCCGCAGTAACCCTTAAACTCTCTTTAAACTCCCACATCTGACAAGAAGTACATATCACTGCAAAGGCCATTTTTTCTCCTTCACAATCTACAGACCCAGAAAATAACACCGTCTTATTCCTCTACAAAACACTGCCCCAGGTTACATTAATAGTTATGGCTTGTATTTTAAGTTTAATCAAGAGACTTATCTCCAAAAACTTATAATCAAGAAATAACCCACTGTACTCACTACTGCAGCTTTTCTATTGGACAGACTTAAAACAACAATTAACTTATCTGATTCTGTGTTGTGAACTTCGCCAAACAGGTTCCTCCAAGATTAGTTGTGAAATCCACTGTTTGTTAATTTTCCCAGACGCCCTCCGATGTCCAGCGATACATGAATTCAAAAACAGC